>NC_089227.1:90924818-91110084 GCF_963924675.1 Phocoena phocoena | reverse complement strand
ATAATCGACTGGTCATACTAATATTCTCCTGGATTTGACATGCCTTCTTAATCAAATTACTAGACAGCCATAAACTTCAAATACATCACACCTCAGGCCTTCACAGAAGCAATTTAACAAAATCAGTATCTACATATGCCCACAACTTTTATTCAGGGTTGAAATAAGAGTCCTATGAAAATCATGTTTTGTAAAACTGCTACCAAAAAATGCTATTATGCCATTTAATTGCTTTTTCATAAAGAACCACATTATATATTCCTCTTAGTGCTAGAAAAATACTAGTAAAAAATTTCTCCTCTAATGGCATGTTCCTTTTAATCAAATAATATAGATATTATTCCTGTTTCTTTTTTGTTTGGCTGACAAAAAGTTGAGCTAAGTCTGGCTCTCAAGCATGATGAGAACCCTTAGCCTAGCTCTGCATGCTTTGAGTATTCCTAACACTTATTAATCCCTCTGCCATTTCATTTGTCATTTACTGTAAATCAGTTCAAATTCTTCTGAGAAATAGGGAGTATAAATTAATAAATAAAAGTAACTGAAAATAACAGACAATTTGTATGGATTAAAATAAGAATGGTTCATGGAACATCTGCTCAGAAATAAAGTTTGAAAAAGGTAAACTTCTAACGAATCAAACCCTTGTCCTTTTCTATTTCATTTTGTCCTAGTTTCTAAGATGCAATGTGATTTTCTAAACACTGCATCCTTACAGAGAAGAGATAACCTAAAGTATTAGTCATCCTGAAGCACTAATGTAAGAATTATGAATTACAGGTACACAACTTTTCCCATCAATCATATGCATTGGTTATTTAGGAATGGAATCATTTATCCTCTTATAATCTGAAGATGAAAGACAGCAGATGAGAATAGATGTCCCAATTAAATAAACCATTAATTTCTTTTTGATAAGGGCTAAAATCTAGAGTTAAATCAGGGATCCTTAATGTGATAAATTTTTATAAATTCATATATTTAAGTCAGGGATGAAAGATGCCTTGGTTATTTTAGGAGCTGCTGAATACAACTGTACTATAATTATCTAAGTTAGGACAGGCCTGCTTCCAAATTTACCTGATGAGAGATGGAAGGTTGCTGGATGGGCCCCTGCATTCTAGGGTTTGGTAAACCCACAGGTGCTGGCCTCCGTTGCACCTGTTGCCTCTGAGCCATTACCTGTTGCTGCATATGCTGGAGTCGTAATTGAGCTAGGCTGATCTGTGTTGGAAACTTGGATAACTGGTTTGAAGATAAACCACCTGGTGGCTGTGAATTCTGTTCCGTGACAGGATTCTGCTTAGGCATTTGTGGTTGACTCTCTTTATCTTCGATTACTAAAGAACCTAATTAAAGAGAAAAGGTTAAGTTCTAAAGATTTTCTGGTAGTGAAATACCGTATTTTGTAGGGCTATTTTTACTGATCTTCAGAATTGCCAAGGAACTTCTTTTTCTCTCAGGAACCCTTTATACTCTTAAAAATAGAAACCCCAAAGAGCTTCTGTTTATGTAGATTCTATCAATCAAAATTTACCATATTCGAAACTAAAAATGAGAATTTAAAACATTTTTCCTCACTAATTCATTTAAAAGTGACAACCCATAATAACACATTTTTATGAAAAAATACTTATTTTCAAAAAAATGTAGTGAAGAGTGGCACTATTTTACATTTTCAAACATCTCTTTAAATGTCTGGCTTAATAGCTGAACTCTCATACCTGTTTCTGCATTATCTACTATATTGTTTAAATATATGAAGAAAATCCGGCCATACATGGATATGTACTTGGAAACAGGAGGCCTGTCATTACCTGAAGGAGCCTCAGACCCTACTTTGAGGACTGCTGTTGCATATCAAAACACAACAAGCAAACCTGACACTGGATCTAAAAACAATACCACAGTATTTCTGATTTAGTTATCTCTCAAGTTCTTTACACCTTCACAGAGTACACTGTTAGTTCTCTGATGGAGAATACTCTGCCTTATAACTATACTGTTAAGAGTTTAAAGGTACCTCTAACAGGTGTGGTCCAAGCATAAGGCAAAGCTTGATTTCTTCAACAGCAGAGACTCAGATAAATGTTTCTGATTTAATAAACATTTGTATCCTAAAAAATATAGTTATCATTCACTAAATACTTACTCTGTATTAGATACTGCGACAGTAGGTCTATGTATAAAGTCCTCTGTACAGATAAGGGATTTAAGGTTCAGAGAGATTGAACAACTTACCCAAAGTCACAAAGACACTAACTGAATATTCATCCAAATCAACATTTTTCCCTTGCAGTCTTCTATAACATGTTTCTCAGAAGCCGTAAATAACCAAGTTTGGGAAACTTGTCTCCTTAGAAGATTTAAAATGTAAATCTCATTGTAAATGGCAATTTACAGAGCTGTATAGGACAGCTCTGAGAAGTCCTACAGTAAAGGATATTGTTTTACAAACTCCTCACAAACAGATGTTTTTGTTTTCGCTGTAGACTTATCTAAAACTATATCCATTTATGTGTATACAGTTACACATATTCTTAATTTTATTTATGTTTACATCATGTGGTCTATGTTTTAAATGATATGCTTACAAGTACATACAATTCTACATATGACTATTTGTGTGGATATATAACTGTGACAGGTTCTCTATATAGCTGCATGTATGGTGGAGGGTAGGAGATAGTTAACTTATATACACGCTTTGTATTAAGATGCTTCTTTTTAGTTACATAGGTGAGAGTGTGTATGATTCCAGTTGCTTGCTATGTATCAATCAATCAATCAATATGTGCTTCTAGACTGAGCTGCAGGAGTCAACTTACGACCTTTCCTTCAAAGGGTCACCTTATTACCATTCCTTATTCTTCCCGTGTATGAATGAGGTTTGTGTAAGCCTATTTCTTCCTTTCCTGGTGTGTTCTGAGAGCACTGGTTCTCTCTCCAGCCGTTTCTTCCTTTCTTACCCAGAATCTAGCTTAGGGAATGAGAGAGCAACCATCTTTCAAGATTTTGAAACAAAGTCAATGAGCCCAAAAACTGTCATCAAAGGGAATACTGGTGGTTGATGAAGAATGTATATGGAATTCTTAAATTTCTGTTTCTATAGTCTCCCTGTGAGAAATTAAGAAAGGAGGCAAAAACTGAAGACTTTTTCTACTAGCACATAATGTAGCAAGTACTGCCTGCAAGGATATTTGATGTTACCAAATGATACCATAATGATAGTCTCCCTTTGTGATAACTCAGTGCACTCTAGTACTTAAAATTTGGGCACTTATCTGTACATATGGTACACTTCAGTTAGGAGGTTAAAAATTATATAATAATTACATAAAAGGCAAAAGAAAAAATGAGAAGTCTTCCCTAGCTAGATAAAGCAAATGAACCATTAGGTGCCTGATGACTGGCTCTCAAGAGTAAGTAAGCCAATATTTGTATGAGAAGTCCTGTTTTAACAGAAAACATTCTAAATATAAAAAATCCTATATTAATGGCAGTCACAAGTCAAGAGTTTTATCAACCATTCTGATAAGTATGTAATTAACAGTACAAGCAAGATTCTATGGGAAAGAAAAAAACTCCTAAATCCAGAAATCTAGACACCCTGTGAATCAATATAAAGGATGTTTCATATCATCCACATATTTACATGTGTGTTTATATTCATGCATGTGTCACGCATATACACATGCTAATGAAATACTAGTGAAAATTCCATGTACTTAAAACAAGATGATAAACACACTTCAGGGGTGGAAGGGAATACATTTTCAATAATCTCATAATCATTAAGAGTTCCAGAAACAAATGGCACTTTGAGAAAATGTACATAACAGCCTACCTAAATTGATAATATTTTGAGCCCAGAAACTAGGATCACAGTGAAATTGGATGGTATTGTTGGTCACTGGGGAAGCATCACACCTTGCTCGAAGGAGGTGCCGTAACCGGTATGTAATCTAGAAGAAAGCAGAGAGACAACTAAACATCAAAATCTTTATTAGCGGGCTTGCCTGGTAGCGCAGTTGTTGAGAGTCCACCGGCCGATTGCAGGGGACACAGGTTCGTGCCCTGGTCCGGGAAGATCTCATATGCCGCGGAGCGGCTGGGCCCGTGAGCCACGGCCGCTGAGCCTGCGCGTCCGGAGCCTGTGCTCCGCAATGGGAGAGGCCACAACAGTGAGAGGCCCGCGTACCGCAAAAAAAAAAAAAAAACAAAAACAAAAAAACACAAAAAAACCTTTATTAGGCAAGTAATTTATTAAGTTCCCAATAAATACACAAAAAATGGTCTCTGTATCATATGTATGCTAACACAAAATAAGCAATCATATATATATATATATATATATATATATATATATATAAAAGTTATAAAAAAGTGGACATACAACGCAGTTTTCCTTCCAAAACATGTTATTAGTTTTGAGGTACAACTCAGTTAGCTATACTGTTGAATACAAAAAACTAACTTTAACTATCTTAAAGTTAGTTTTTTGAATTATTTAAACTTCACAGAAGCACCAACGAAGTATTTGTAAAATAAAAAATTTTCACAAATTCTGCTGATGGTCCTGATTACTGTTCACTGAAAAAACAGGATCAGGGAACTTCCACAAACTTCCACCACCTACCAGTATTAGCGTTCCCTCCTATCACAATGGATTAACTGGCCACGCTTCTAGCTAAAGCCAATCCTTGCACTCGTGCAATAGTGCCCAACACCCTCTTGCCGACACAAAGACACTGCCCAGCAATTTTCTCCCCTCTCCTGTATCCATCAAGCTTTCCATTTTACTGCATCAGTCCCATTAACACATAAACATGTTTAACTTTTCCCAGCTAAAAACAGAACTCTTGGCTCCTTTTCTCCTGCCATCAACTGCTCTCTTTTCTGGCAAAACTCCCACTTTTCTGCTCTCTTTTCTGGCAAAACTCTTCAAAATACTCATCTATAATGTCCCCCGTTCCTCTCCTCCCATTCCTCCCTGAAACCATTCAGGCTTAGTAGCTTTTCACATAGGTGGTCACTTGGCCCTCAGGGAAGCATTTTCTTCTCTTGGCTTTGAACAAACTATGATCTCATGGTTTTCCCCTTACTTCACCAGCTGCTATATTTTAAGGCCGCTGAGAATAGGTTTGCGTCCCAATGTACCATCTCAGTTTCCATTGTTGGTTCTTTCACATCTCCCACACCAGGAATGTCCCAGGGCTCAGTCTTGCAACTGCTCTCTTTTCTCCTGCACCCACATACTTTAAGTGATCTCATCCAGTCTCATCGTTTATCTGACTCTTAAATTTATATCTCAAGCCTGGACCCCTCTATGAACTTGCACTTCCAACGGCTTGCTCAATATCTCTACCTGATTCTCTAACAGGTACCTCAAATTTAATATGACTAGAAGGGAACTCTTGATCCTTCTCTTCAAGTCTACTTGTCCTATGATCTTCCCCACCTCAATTATTGGCAACACTATTTTTCCTACTGCTTAGTCCTTGGTTCCTTTCTTTTCCTCATGCCTTACGTTCCACCTGTCAGCAAATTCTGTTGGCTCTATCATTAAAAGATATGGACAATCCTACCAATTCTCCCATTATCAACTCTACTGTTACTACCCTGGAAAAGCCACCTCATTGCAGTAAGGTTATAAACAGTCTCCCTTATTTCTCCCTTGCCTTCAACCACCTACAGTTTTTTTTCAGCGGCCAGAGTAATTGTGTTAAACTGTAAATCATATTCTGTCATTCCTCTCCTCAAGTCCCTCCAATGGTTTCTCATCTCACTTAGATTAAAAACCAAAGTCCTCATAATCAACTACAAGGCTCATATACTATTTGGCTTTCCAGTACTTCTGACCTTACTCATCCTAGTGTCTGCTCATTCACTGTGTTCCACCCTCTTAGGCCTACTTGCTGTCCATATCACAAATAACTCCCACCTCAGTCTTTGCACTTGCTGTCTGTACTTGTGCTCTGCCTGAATACTCTCCCCAAGTATCTGCATGGCTTGCTTCCTCACTTTCTTCAGGAATCTGCTCAAATATCACCCTCTTTAGATAGAATTCCATATCTAAAATCACAATCCTACCCCAATGCTCCTCGACTCTTCCCTTAATTTACTTTTCTCTAGAGCACTCAATACCATGCAATGGTCTATACATTTTACTTATTTTGGTATTGTGTATCTCTTCATTAAAATGCAACTTAAAAAAATATTTATTTATTTGGTTGTGCTGGGTCTTAGTTGCGGCTCACGGGTTCCTTAGTTGCGGCACATGGGCTCCTTGGTTGTGGCAGGCAGGCTCCTTAGTTGTGGCATGTGAACTCTTAGTTGTGGCAGGCAGGTGGGATCTAGTTCCCTGACCAGGGATCGAACCCAGGCCCCCTACATTGGGAGTGCAGAGTCTTAACCATTGCACTACCGGGGAAGTCCCTAAAAATGCAACTTCTTGAGGGCAGAGATTTTGCTTTGTTTTCTGTTCCCTTAGTACTCAGAATGCCACCTGATACATAACAGGTATTCAATAAATAATTTTTGAATAAATAAGTTTGCTTCATTCAATTGCTAAATTATCTTAAATAGCTATAATAAATTCTGTGTAAAAAAACGTATTTATTTTGGGACTATGTAGGATACATGGCACAGTGTTTAGCAAACAGCACTCAACACAATGTTCTTTTGCCTAAGTTTTTCTACCTTTCTTAATTTTTTTTGCATCTTCTAATAATTCTCATTATAAAACATGCTCATAATATGCTAAGCAAAAGAATTATGGCAAAAACTTTCCTATGAGGAGTCATAAACCCTGGCTACTGTAAAAGATAAATAAGGATTAATTAAATATACCTGTTGATCCCTTCAGATGTATCTGAACTTAAACTCAGGTTTCACACTGAAAACTTAGCTACTGTTCAAAAAGCAAAGGACAAAATTATTTTAAAAACTATGGAAGATGTCAAAACAGCTTTTCAGATGGCAATACTGTATACTGTCTCCTTTCTATTGAAGTTAAAATAAACTTAAAAAAGAAATTTAGTATTCAAGTTTCCAATCCTGTAAAATATAACATAAGGTTTTGTCTACACTTATTTATAGCTTCTGACAAGAGATGTTATCTGCTACCTTATTTATTTACCATCAATCTTTCATTGAGTTCCTATATATCAAGCACTGGGTAACACAAAATTTTTACCCTTTAAGAAGTAAAAAGTCTAATGAAATTCACAGAAAAATAGGCAAATGTAATAATGGTAGATAAAAGTCAGTAATAGTATGATGGATATATGCATAAGGGCTTTGTAAACACAGAGAAGGGTAATCCAACCCAGTCTTGGTCATGGAAGGCTGCCAAACGGAAACAAAGACACATCTAAACTGAACCTGGTAGTCTCTACAAAGATGAGGATTTACTCAGGAGAAAGAAAAAGCATTCTAAGAAAGGCTAACAGTACCCAGGCAAAAGACCATGACATTCTGAACCCTGAGGACTAAAAGCAAGGAATTGTCGATGAGATATTCAGGAAACATAAGTCTTTGAAGATTAATTATATGGGAGGACGGGGGAAAGGGAGTAAAAAAGATTGTGGATTTCCCTTTTACTACCTATACCTTAACAGCTTCCTAATCACTAGTATTATAGAAATATCTATTGCTAGTAAAAAGAATACTGTGTTTTACTCTCCTGGTCTCTTCTGTCGGTATTTCTTGCCTTCCTTCTAAGTAATATAAGGATAAACTCAATGTTTAACAGATGACAGAAGAATCCTAAGGAAATACTGTGAAAATGTTTTAAAATATATTTAAAACTGGACTTCTGAAAGGATCCTGCTATTCCAATGGGTTTGGTCTTTTACTGATTATAATTCCTATAGCAAAAAAAAACGAACTAAGAATTACAAGCTAAGCTTGAAATTTCAGGCCAGCGAGACGTTTCTTTTTAATTTTTAAGCATATAAAAGCCATCATTAAAAAAAAATAACCTTAGTAAACATGGCTATATTTATGAAGCATAGAAGCTGTAAAGGACAGAATTGCATAATATAGTGACTTTCAAATTTTCTGAGGTTAAAAATCCTTCTAAATGTTTAAAAGTAATCACAAGCCTTAGCTCTGCATTCACTATAGGTAACTTATTTTACTAGCTTTATCTGTTGCTAGTGATGCGATTGGGTTCCACAGGCTTTTAAAAATTAAAAAACACAATTTAGTAAATCAGGAAGCTGGTAATACTGGTTCCTTATGCTTCACTGTGTTTATTTTCTCCTGTGTATAATATAGAGACCAATCTTCCTCTCTCCTATTTCAAGAGATCATTGTGCAGATTAAGTAATCCCATCTTCGAGTTTTTACTGTTTTCTTTGTCTTATAATCACAAACAAAATCATAGAATAAAATCAGAGAAACAAATTCTTAAACTGATAAGGAGACTGAATATCTGATTGTGTGAATAACATGCTTTCTTACACACATACAAATAAAAATATTCATAATGGGTCTAGTTGAAAAAAAGACAATGCTCTCATTTTCTCCCTTTATCCGTTTTGTTTGACTTACAGGAAAACATAAGTAACAGAGAAGGTATGTACTGTATAGAAGCTGTTTTTCATTAGACCAATGAAGCAGTAAAAAGGAAGAAAAAGACTCAAGATTGACCACATCATTGATAATTATGAAAGAAAATAATCTTAAGTGTTGAATACAATTCATGATTAGGAATACTTATATAAATCAGTTTTCTAATAAGTTACTCAATATTTGAACCTAGTTTACAGAAGTTCATCCTGAAGTGCATTTCCTTATTTCAAAACGGTCATAGAAAATTCCTTCCACAAAACTGAATGGGTGAACAGAAAACAGATTTGGATGTCATAATTTGATTTCAAAGTGTAAATCTCTGTGGAATCTTTAATAAAATAAGAGTAAAGCAGGAGATTTTAAGAATGCTTATGTGGTGTGACTTCCACGGCTGAATGTCTTCTAGATCCTTTGCTACTAAAGGTGGTCTACGGAGTAGCACAGCAGCATCACCTGGGAGCTCGTCAGAACCACAGAATTTGGCCTCACCCCACATCTACTGAACCACCTGATTAGTATGCAGTGACCATATTTTCAGTAGCAAGGTTCTAGACTATTCTGAAAACAGCTGAACAAATGAGAGCCACTTTTCTCTAGCAATGGGGTTGAAATATCCAGCACCATATATCACTGACAGAGTAAGAAACGCAGTACAGACAAAAGGAACACAGCCTCTGGGTTCAGGTGTCCAAGCTGAGTGGCCTTAGGCATGTTACTTAACTCTGTGCTTTGGTTTCATTACCCAAACAATGGATGGATAGGTATACCTATCTCATAAAAATGATGTAAATGTTTAAATAAAATATTACATGGAAATGCTTAGGATTAGTGCCTGGCACACTACAGGTGATCAGGAAATGTTTACTCTTATCTTTATTGTTAGTATTAAGTTCAACTGCCACTAAGAGAAAACTTGGAAAAGAACAAAACAGGAGGGATGATGGTAGATTAAAATTGAAGATACGCCTCAATCATGGCAATATAAGATTTTTTAAAACCAAAATATTTAGATTGATAAAAATTAGAAAAAGGTAAAAAGCATTTAAGTACAGACTAATGAACATTTCTAAGTTTTAAGCATTCTAATAATTCCATTGTTTCTCTCTGTATTTTGATAGTATGTTAAATGCCATACTTAGTTTATCTTACCAGTCGCTTGCTATAAAGTAATGCTGTACTGCTGCCACTGGAAACTGCCCATTTAGAAAAATGCATGACATGTTCCAACTGTTTAGAAAGTCCAGCCACTTCCTGCTGCTGTTGCATAAGTTTCATCCGATGATCTTTTGCAAGACTCTGAAAAAAAAAGTTTCAAAATTAGTTCTGCATGTAATATATATTTTACTGGTCATCGTCAGATTACCCAATTAGAATAACCACCACCTCTAAGAACCCAGGTGATAGCAACCTATCCCTTGGTACAAAGGCTCATTCTCACTGAAGTAAAAACCGTTCCCCCAGTGCTGTAGCCACCACCAACGCCACCCTGCCTCTGCTGCCTGCCCCTTCTCTACAAGGCCCTTGGTCTGGTTGTACATATTTTGGGATGCAGGTTTCTGTTCATGCATCTTTCAGTATCCAAAGAGGTACAAAACCGTGGATTAGCTATAACACAGTAAATGCCCATTAAATTCAATACTCACAAATAAAATAGATGTACCATCCAGCAATCAAGTAAGGTTACCAGATCACATGATTTACTCAAGCACATGATTTCACCTTTTAGGCATTCTTATCCTGATTGCAACTAGTTTGTGCCAAGTCATGCCACGTGGTAGACAACATTTATGCTTTGTGTGTAGTTTAAAAAAAAAAAAAAAAAAGGAAGCAGGCTTCCCTGGTGGCGCAGTGGTTGAGAGTCCGCCTGCCGATGCAGGGGACACGGGTTCATGCCCCGGTCTGGGAAGATCCCACATGCCGCGGAGCGGCTGGGCCCGTGAGCCATGGCTGCTGAGCCTGCGCATCCGGAGCCTCTGCTCCGCAACGGGAGAAGCCACAACAGTGAGAGGCCCGCGTACCGCAAAAAAAAAAAAAAAAAAAAAAAAAAGAAAAGGAAGCATATAATTTTTGTCTATTGAAAATTACCATGGGAACCAATTGATATAGTGACTAATGGTACCAATGCACTCAAAAAAAATACAGAAAAGCAGACTATAGAATTTCTCTAAGGGAATTATACAAGCAAGAACATAGGTTAGTCAAAAGTGGAAGAAAAACCCACTGAACCTGTGCTATTTTAAAGGTCTCTAACCCCAAATCTCCTTTACCTGGCAAGGAAAGGAGGAGAGAACAGGACTTTCTACTAGCTCTAAAAAAAAGTTTAAAAGTAAAATTGCTACACTCCAATATGGAATTATATTCTCAGTAGAGAAAATGAACCTAGATCCTGGCCCTAGTTGGTTTCAACTTTGGAAAATACACATATGCTAAACTGAATTAAGTCATTGCAGTGACTATCAGTGGCTTTGTCGTATCTAATTTTAAGTCCAGAGATAATTTACTTATTAGGCTATTTCTGACCTCTGTAAAAACTAAGCGTTACTTTGGACACATTCTAGAAAGAACAGAAATTCTGTTGACTTTTAGGGATGTTGCAAATTGAGAATCAGAAGCCCAAGTTTCTTGGTCTTCTATAGTAACAAACTATTTGGGTCTGGAGTCTTAGTAAATACTGACTACATTTATTTGCCTTAAAGAAGGATTCTGTGAACCAGGAGACTGGGTATGAAGACTGAAAAGCATTTTTAAAAGGTGCTGCAAAAATTATAAGTCAAGGGCTTCCCTGGTGGCGCAGTGGTTGAGAGTCCGCCTGCCGATGCAGGGGACGTGGGTTCGTGCCCCGACCTGGGAGGATCCCACATGCCACAGAGCGGCTGGGCCCGTGAGCCATGGCTGCTGAGCCTGCGTGGGCAGAGCCTGTGCTCCGCAACGGGAGAGTTGATTTAAAATAATACTGATGATGAGGTTCATCCCTAGAGATTTGGGGATGTGGTCATCTTTTGTTCTTTATCTTGATTTTTAAAGAACTCCTCAAGTGATTCTGATTTACAGTGAAGTTTGGAAACAGCCACAGCAATGTGTGCACTATTCATCTCTGAGAAGCAAATCTATGTGACATTTGATTTTAAGCAGAGCTTTGAAATCTTTTAAAATAGTTTAAATGCTTCTATCTAAAGTAAAACCCAACCAAACAAACAAAAAAAACACACCACCACCTGCCCCCCAGAACCTTGAAAACACAGTTACTGTAAATGTATTCCTCCTAGCTGAATACTTTTTCACTAAGTATTTGTTTCCAAGAGGAGAGAGAATTATTTTGGTCTTTGTTTCCTGTATGATTGATAAACCATGGGAATGACCATGCTTCCCCAGGAGGAAGAGAACCTTCTGACAAACACCTTATAATTTTGTCAACTATAACATAAAGATGTCGAACTAAATTTTTTCTATGAGGATTTTTTTTAAATCTCCGAACATCAGGATTCTTTTATTCTCTTCTTAATTTGCTCCTCTACTGTTAAATTCTTTTTGCACCAATATATTAAATGGATACCAAAATATCATGCAATTAATATTATGTTAAGATACTATGTAGAAGTTGTAACCTCATGTTATTTGAGTCAAACACTGACTCTGGATCTTGCCTTCATGAATGTAAGAAAGCTGATTAAGTTAGTAATATTTTTCTTACCTGCAGTGACAAACAACTATCTTAAGTGCCTTGAGCATCTCCCCCTGAGTACTGCTTTCACAATTAAGACTGCTGAGGGCAGGAGGCACATCCTTTTACCTAATTTCTCATAAGGTTAAATGTATATATTTGAGAACTAAATATAACTAACTTAATGTAACTTTCTGAAAAACTTTGCTCAGTTGCACTCCTCTGGTGACCCAAAGCTGTCAATTCAATGAATCTCTAAAAAGATTCATCTCTTTACATCTCTTTAATATTTACTAAGCTCCTCCTTCAAGCAAGGCATTATGCTTTGTGCTCTGAAGTAAACAATAAGGATTAAGACATTCCTACTGTATCATAAAGCCGTAAACTGTCAGCTACAAGGTAGAGCCTGAGAATGGAGAAAAATATTACTGAATCAAATGTAAACAATTACATGAAAAAGGCTGTGATTTCAAATTCACAAATACACGAGAAAATACTACGTTAAATCACTACAACATACTGTCCCATTAACAGTAACTTACCTCAAGCTGATGCAGTAGAGCTTTTCCTTTTTTATTTATTTCTACCATCAATGTAAATATGGCAACTTTAATATCCTGTTCCACCTGCTTCTGATTTTGATTTACTTCAATTATCCTGAAAATTAAACAAAAGGGGGAAGTCTAAAATCTAAAGCAGAAGATTTGTTTTACAATATGTAATATTGATTTTCTAATCCCTAAATTAGACCAAAAAGTTTTCAGCTCTTAAAAGCTCAGCTTTTTCTAAGGGTCCTTCAGTTTAAACAGACTTTCTTGAAGATGAGATAGCAGAAATATTAATTCTTCCAAAAGACATAGTCAATTCAATCTTAAAATCGAAATGTATAAAACTGCAAGAGAATGAACACATCTTAAAACATTATTTGGAAAGATTATGACACCTGGAAAAATTCTCAGCCTAAAAGGTCGGACAAAAAAATGATTTATAAACAAGATAAGGAAAACCAGGACTGAATGAGTTCTACTGTATTCACTGCAACTAAGAAGTAGAAAAGCTTAAATGTGTCACTATTATCTTAGTCATCTGAACTGTTACCCATTCATTATATCTGAATAAAAGCAGAAAGACGATAATAGTAGTTTGCTACTTTTAATAGCACATTTGTCTTGAAATAAGCAGCCAAATAACAATATGTTTTTATCAACCAGCATATACATTTTTTCCTTTGATGAGAGAAAATGGGAATGCTATTTTCATGGAGATCAAGATGGATAGGAAAAAAATACATAGCATTATACCAGAATACCTTATAAAAGCAGAAATAGAATAATGAGGCATCCACCATCAAACATTCTGAGATAAACAAAAAGCTTTACTTCTAAGGTAGATAGCTAGTGGGAAGCAGCCGCATGGCACAGGGATATCAGCTCGGTGCTTTGTGACCGCCTAGAGGGGTGGGATAGGGAGGGTGGGAGGGAGGGAGACGCAAGAGGCAAGAGATATGGGAACGTGTATATGTATAACTGATTCACTTTGTTATAAAGCAGAAACTAACACACCATTGTAAAGCAATTATACCTCAATAAAGATGTTAAAAAAAAAAAAAAGCTTTATTTCTTCTGCCTGCTTATCTTCCAAAACTTAAGATGAAAAGGGCAGGGATTTTATTCTCTGTTGGAAATTCTTTTTTTTTTTTTTTTAATTATAGTTGATTTACAACGTTGTATTAGTTTCAGGTGGACAGCAAAGTGATTCAGTTATACATACATATATATATTCTTTTTCAGATTATTTTCCCTTATATGTTATTACAAAATATTGCGTATAATTTCCCTGTGCTATACAGTAGGTCCTTGTTGGTTACCTATGTTATATATAGTAGTGTGTATATGTTAATCCCAAACTCTTAATTTATCACCCCCCCACCAACACTGGAAATTCTTCAAGATAATTATTTGATATCAATATTGGCTAGAGGATCAAGGAAACCAGATAGGTCTAGGAAGCAAACCTCAAAAAAAAAACAAAAAACCCCAACAAAACAAAAAACCCAACTAATTTAAATCCTCATGATGGTAGAACAGGATGAAAAAGGGACAAGTAATGCCATGTTTGCACATGCATAAAGATGAATTAATAAGTCATTCCAGTAAATTTAATCCTTCTATAATCAGGTAGCTATAAAGATACAAAGAGTTAGCACCTAATCCAAAGAGTCTTTAATTTTTACCACAATTCAAAAATTAAAATCCTTCCACACCATAATGTATTATTTTGTAAAAAGAGCATAAACTACTACTACTAAAAAAAAAAAAAAAAAAAAAAAAAGGTAAAAAAAAATTGGAAAATTCACACTATGTGATTTTAAGACTTACTATAAAAAGCTCTAGTCATGAAGAAAGTGAGGTATTAGCAAGAAAGAAAAGCACAATGGAAAGAGAGTACAAAATAATCTCACACATATATGGTCAACTGATTTTCAACAAAGGTACCAAGGCAGTTTAATAGCAACAGGATAATCTTTTCAACAAACAGAACAAGTGTTGGAACAAATGAATATTCATATGTTAAAAAAAAAAAAGAGTAAACTCTGGCCCATAGGTCATACCATATACACAGTGAAAGTGTAAGAAAAAAGTCAAAAGGGTGAATTTCATCAACGGTGGATCGTTTACATAAAATTAGTTATTTTACAATTACTACTGTTTGCCACTAGATGGTAGAGATTATCTACCCTTATCATTCCATAAATATTCATTATATATTTTCAATTACTCAGATACAAAATTTTAAACCCACCAATTACATCAATTTGGCAAAAATACAGTACTGCTATTAGAATACAACAAAGGAAATAGTATTTGGTCAACTACAGTTCTCAAGAGAAAGGTAAAATGAAATGAGAGCTGATAACAAAAGAATAATAGAAACTAAAAGACACACAAGAGAACTTTTATTATCACAATGTATAACAGATGTAATAATAACACCAGGGAGTCAAGAAAAGGTTAAATTATGTTTAAAATCTCCTTTAAGGAAAGCAGGTAAGCCAAGGAATTCCTTGGAAAAAAGTACCAAATGCCCCACCCTAGCCATGTTGAAAAATGATGAGTAACAGATTGTGACGACTGATCTTAAGGAAGATGAACTACAAAAAGGCTGATATACTTTTCCCTATGAACAACATTCAAAGCCCCTGCAAGGCCTCTCTTATTCAGGCTCTTTCTAATAAGCATTTCTTTATCTATTTAAGCAGTGACATGTTACTTTCATGTGCAAAACAACAAAAGAAAGGGAACATGGGATTTCACAGGTGTTGTAAAATGTCAGCATGTGCCTCAAATGGGATGCAAAGGGGGGTACTAGGCAAACTCCCTCCTCACCACAGAGGTCAATGGTTTGCTCTCCAATCACTGAATTTTAGGACATGAGCCTTTGGACAGTTGATGATTTACCCCCTTGGAGGACAAACAGTATAACAAGCAATATGTAGAAGCTGTTTAAGTATTGTATCTGACAAGGAGTAAAAGGTATGTGAAACAGTTTAACAAGCCCTGTCTCCTGGTGTTCTATGATCTCTGCCTCATTGCAGTTAAAAGCTGACAGCTCAGGGGAGGCATCTCTAAGTCTAGCAATCCTTAAAATAGCAATTATGTATCTAATTAAGTGTTAAAATATTTTACGGTACTATAAAAATAGTTTTGTTTTTAAATCCTGGCATTTCTTGGATAATTGGAAAACACAAAATAATTAAAAATTAATACTTACTGATAAATGAGCTGTTATTAAATGTAGCTTATTACCGTAATAGTTTTGAAATTTCATGGCTGAAAAGAATACTTTCCAAACTTCCCAGAAATCCAAAGTTTCTGGAAAAGTCTTATCAACTATGTGTTATTAGACCCATCCGACCGCTTACTTGGATGTACTTCACCATGAGTTAAGTAAAATGTCTGTTCTTAAAGTTAATATACTTAACACATTATATATAGATGATTTAAGTAATACCATAAATATAAATTTACCTGTTTTGGATCTGATTTCCTGTGAATTTTATGTATTTTGTTTTTTCCATCAGTTTGGTGATTAGTGTATCTATGATCACTTTCTGGTTCTGAAAAGCTTCTTCTATAAATTGATATCTGAAAAAATAATAAGCAATTTATTTCACACAAATGTCTGTCTAAAATGAGGAAAAGCCTCAAATAACTAATAGGAAACTATTTATGAGTATAAAGGATATAAATAATAATCTTTTTAAAATACCAAATATATCCACAGAAGGCAGGTCCCCCCCCACCACCACAAATTCTCTCTTAAAAAGGAAGGAGTCTTTACAGATATTAATCATGGACACTCTGTTTTTTTAATTTCTATTTTTTAAATAAATTTATTTATTTTTGGCTGTGTTGGGTCTTCATTGCTGTGTGCGGGCTTTCTCTAGTTGTGGCGAGCGGGGGCTACTCTTCATTGCAGTGTGCGGGCTTCTCATTGTGGTGGCTTCTCTTGTTGCATCTAGGCGTGTGGGCTTTGGTACTTATGGCGTGCAGGCTCAACAGTTGTGGCGCACAGGCTTAGTTGCTCCGCAGCATGTGGGATCTTCCCGTACCAGGGCTCAAACCCATGTCCCCTGCACTGGTAGGCGGATTCTTAACCACTGCGCCACCAGGCAAGTCCATGGACACTCTTTAAATAATTTTTAAAATCTGAGAAAAACACATTCAATCATTCAGTTTTACAAGCTTAACAGGCTCCCTTGGTGGACCCGGCAAAAAGTAATCATAGATAAATATCTATGTAGATTTATTAACTATTTTGCAATTTTATAATTATGAAAGTTTGATGCTTTGTAAACAAATATTTTGAAGATCACTTTTAAATAACAGGCTTAAATATACCTTTCAATATTCATTGTGCTACAGGTCACAAATAACAAATATTGCATGCTTTTAATAAATGGGGGGAAGTGAGGTGATGGGGGTAAAACTCCTGATGTTATGCCTTGCATGTGACAAAGCTTCAAGCAACAATATCATAAAATACCTAAATTTTAAAAAAATTGACTTGAAAATTAAGATAACAACCTCTGACAAACTATGTAAGATGACTCTAAAGGAGCTCTAGAGAAACAGATGATGTGTAAGATACATAAAAAGAGTTTTATTAAAAGTTTTTCATAAAAGGCACAAAATACATTATTTTACATGATGTGATTTAAAAGTGTGAGTGTAATTAAATCAGTAAGTATTATAAGTAGGGTTGCCAGAGTTAGAAAAAAGGGGGAACACACAGTTAATAATATTTCTATTGGATTTCTTTTATACATAATCATATCGTTTGTAAATACTGACATTTAAAATTCTTTCTTAGGTGCAAGTTTTTTTATCTTAGTAAACTTTTTTTTTGTTATACACTCTTTGGGACCCTAATACAATGTAATTATTAAATGAAATGATCAAACTGGTCGTCTTTATTTAGGTTTATCCTAAACTCAATGCAAAAAATTTACAATATTCCATTATGATGTTTTCTAGCTCTTTTCATAGATAATCTTTATCAGGTTTGAGAAATTTTCTTTTATTCCTAGTTTGCTAAGATTGTATATCATGGATATACATTTTTTCTTGACTGTTTCTTCTGCCTCTGTGGAGATGGTCATATAATTTTTCCTTTAGTCTTTTAACAGGACGAATTACATTAATGATTTTCAAAGGTAAAATGAACTTTGTATTCCTATAATAAGGCTAACTTAGTTGTGATTCTATTATCCAAAAATCACAATGCTCCTGGACTTGGTTTCCTAATGTATTTCTTAGAAATTTTAAGTTCATTTCATGGGTAAGACTGGTTTGTAATTTTCGATTTTGATTTCTCATAAAACAAGTTGGAGAGAATTCATTCTTTACCGTTCTATGGACAAGACTGTATAGGAAAAGCATTATTTTAACCTTACCTAGTTTGTAGATTCATCAGTGAAATCATTTGCGTCTGTAGTTTTCTTTGTGGGATTTACACTAAAATAAAGGACTGTTCTGATTCTCTATTTTATATTGTGCTAGTTTTGGTAAGTGTATTTTCTAAGAATTATCCCATTTCATGTAAAAATTTTCAAATCTCTTGACAAAAAACCTTTTTATATTTTTAAATGCCTGTAGAAAATGTGGTGATACCCCCCCCGTTTTCACTCCTGGCATTGGTTTTTTGAGTCTGCTTTCTTTTTAATCATTCATAAAGAGATTTGTTAATCTTTTGAAAGATCCAATTTTTGGCTTTGATTCTGCATTGTATTTATTGCATCCTTTTTGCTACTTACTTTGGGTTTAATTTGCTGCTTTTTCTAACTTGAGATAAATGTTTAGGACATTTACTTTTTATCCTTAATATCTAATATATGCATTAGCGACATATATTTTCCTCTAATCATGGCTTTAGCAGGATACGTCAAGGATAGTATTTTCACTATCATTCAGATAAACATATTTTCTAATATTCATTGGAATTTCTTCTTTGATGCTTTAAATTTATTTTTACCTGCTTATCTTTGAAATAATTTCAAAGTTAGATTTGCAATAGCACAGAGATCTCACATATACCTTTACAACGATTTTCAAATATTTCCTCAGCAAAGTCCTTTAACTCCTTAATAATTAGTATGCATTTCCTAAAAACAAGGACATTCTATTATGTAACCACAGTATAATTACTAAATACAGGATAACTGACATTGAGATAATACTTTCATCTAATCTACAGACCATTCTCCAATTATGTGATTTGTCTCAATAATGTCCTCTATATCATTTCCCCTCTCTAGTCCAGGATACAGACCAGGATCATAAATCATTGTGGTTTTTTTTTTTATCATTGTGTTTTGATATGAATTACATTTCTTCATTTTCCAATATATGGAGATTTTTCTCATTTATTACTGTTTTCTAGATTGACTGCATTGAGTTTACACAAGAATTTATATGATTTCGATCTTCTGAAATGTTAAAACTGCCCTGGCATATGGTTAATTGATTTTTTCCTTTTTTATGTTTGGAAATAATGTTTATTATCGGGTGCAGTGTCCTTAATGTCCATGAGCTCATTTGCTAATTGTGTTTTTTGACTCTTACTGAAATATCCTTACTGAGTTTTAGTCTGCTTGTTTTGCCAATTACTGAGAGAAATATGTTAAATTTCCCACTATGTGGATTTGTCTCTAAGTTCTGTCTTTTTTCTTTATATTTTGTAAGGCTATGAGGAATATAAATTTAGAACTATTATATCTTTTAGATAAAAAGAGCCTTTTATTGTTATAAAGTTTCTCTCTTTATCTCAAATAATGTACTTTGATATACCAGCTCACCTTTGATTAGTGTTTGTATGGCACAGCTTTTCTCATCATTCTTTTTATATACTTAGGTTTTAGATGTTTCTCTCACAAAAGCAAGTAGCAGATTCTCTATTTGCTTTCTTATCCAGCCTGGAATCTTTTAATTTGGAACATTTTATCCATTCACGTTTATTATAATTACAAATATATTTAGAGATATACCAACTTATCAAGTCTCATTAAATCCCATTTGTTCTTTGTTCCTATTCTCTTTTTTGGCCTGTGTTTAGCCTAATTGTTAATTTTTCTACTTCCTCCCTCTGTTATCTTGATAATCATATTGACTTTTACTATTTGTTTAGTGACTACTCTATGCATTAAAAAATGCAGATCTTAACTTATCATCTAAGAATAACTTGTAGTTTACTACCTTCTTCCTAAGCAATGCATGAACCTTAGAACATGAACTCCATATCCTCCTAACATATCTGTGTGATATTTAACACACACATGACACATCAAGACATTACTGTGTAAGTCAACATTTATTTAGATTTACTCATACTTATCATTTCAGCTGTTCTTTCCATCATGCATCACCTACCATTTTTATTCTGCCTAATGTATGCTTTTGTGAGTGTTTACTGGGGATAACTTCTCCCAGTTTATTTTGTCTGAAAATGTCTTTCTTATAAACCTTCATTTCTGAAGAATATGTTCACTGGGTATAGAATTTTAGTTTTATAGTATTTTCTTTTTGCACTTCAAAAATATTACTTTATTTTAAAATTATCCTGCTGGGGAGTTATGGGGCTTCTTGAATATGGGTTAGATGTCTTTCTTCAGTATTACAAAGTTCTAAGCCATTATATTCTGCTCTCAAATGTTGCTTCCTTCCCATTCTTCTGTCTCTTTCTTGGACCTCAGTTACACCTTGTGTTACATCTTTTCGATCCCTCTTCCATTTTCCATCTTTCTGTTTATCATGCTTCATTTTGATGTTTTCTTAATTTTCTCCCAGTTCATTAATTCTCATTTCCTGGCATGTCAGATCTGCTCTTAAACCCTCTATTGAGTTAATTTCAGTTACTGTAATGTAAGTTCTAGACATTGTTCACATTGTCTTATCTCCTAGCATATTTGGTTATTTCTAATTGTGTGCTGAACCATTTTGTAAAACTCATTATTAAATAAATCTGAGGTCTAGGATGATGTTTTCTTCCTCCAGGGAGGATTTACATTTTATTCTAACAGGTACCTTGGGGCACAAGCAATAAGATTTCAATTTAATCCAACTTTGGGTAGTGAGAAGATCTGATTCTGCACTTTAGTTCCAGTGAGGAACTGTAATATTTACTAGCTAATTCATCTTTACCATAATAGTGTAGGCTTCCAGAATCCCAACTCAAGGCAAGAAGAAGCCTTTAACCCCTGTGACCCTGAACTCCAATCCCTGTCTTTCAGCCCTGTGAGCATATTAAAAGCACCCCTCAACCTCTAGGCAAATGCTTCCAAGGGGAAAAAAGCCTGTACCATTCTTTGGATTGGGTTGGAGTCCCCACTCCAACCCAATCCTGGTCCAATAATTCTTTATTACCAAGCTCTAAAAATATCTTATCAATGATTTCTGTATTTTGTCCATGTTTTCTAGTTACCCTCACTGGTATGGCTGGTCCAAATTATCTAGTCTGCCATTATTGGGAGACCTTTTTCAACCAATTATATCTGTATCAGTTTATCAGAATCTTACTGTTTAATTCAGTTGTTGCTAATTCAAATGCCTATGGAGGACAGGTTTAAAAGTAAGCTTTGGTAGGAACTATGATGAATTAGAAGAGCATGCCCATCCTAAAGACGAGTAAAGTCAATTCCAGTCAAATACTGACATGAAAGTATTGAATATATGGGACCTAGGGCTAAAACAGATTCAATTTTCTTAAAAAACAAAACAAAAAAACCCAGAAAACAAAAAACAAAACCAAAGCCAGAGATCTAAATGTTTTTTTAAAATGTAAAATCTTATTTACAACGCTGGCAACTAATTCCATACAGTTTAAAAAAGTGCGTCAGCCAGTGGTTCTCAGCTAGGCTGATTTTGCTGCCTAGGGCATTTGGCAACGTCTAGAGACATTTTTTGGTTGTCACAACTGGGAGAAGCCTACTGGAATCTAGTAAATGGAGGTCAAAGGTGCAGTTAAACACCATACAATGTACCAGATAGCCCCTACAACAAAGGCAGCAGCACCAAAGTTGAAAAATCTTGAACTAGGCCAACATACTGATGGCCAAACAAAACATTATTTGCAGACGGCCGTTTGGCTGGGGTGCCAGCAGTCGTCTAGTCCTCATAAAGCTGTATTATAAATCTATGTATGTAGGAAAGATGCAGGTACCTGTGCTCTTTATGTTCTAATAACTGGCAGTCCCGACATGTCAGTTTGTCACATGTTTCACAGTAAAGTTTCAGCTGCTCCTTCTTATGAAAAGGACAAAACACTGGTCGCTGACTGGTCACACCAACTGCCTCTGTAGAGACAACGGGAGGCAAAAGAAGAAAATTAACATAACTGAATAGTAAATAATTATTAGATTGTTCATTTAAATTAAAGTCCATTGAGATATCAAGGAGCTACAGTTTCACTGATACCACCATTACCAGCAGGTTTTACAGATAATAAAATATTAAGTATTTTTTGCATTTCTGGAGGAAAACATAAATAAGCTTTCCACTTTTCAGTGTAAAAATTAAAATTAATTCAGGAGAAAAAGGAAGTGTGTAGCTAAAAAGATGTTTTATGAAATTAAAAAATCTTAATAGTCCAGTTAAGTGAACGGAAGCAACTGGAATGTTTTGTATTCCAAATGTGGGAGTTTTATTTTAATGCAATGCAGAAAAATCTAATAAAAATGTATAAAAGAGGTGGTGGAAAAATTATTTCTCCACTTTTGCAAAATTCCTGACAGAGGATACCCATTAACACAGAGATAATCATAAAGTTTACACTATCACACTGTAGTCATCCACATAACTTCTTAATAGTTATCTAGAGTGGAGATAAAACTGGGCAATGCTTATGTTACAATGTTAAATAGAAAAAACAGAATACAAATAAATACAATGACTGATTAAACAATACCAAGGTAAGCTGAGAGGAATATAAAAATAAAATTAATGAACTAAAAAATATATTGAGGGTAATTAGATAAATTTAGGGATAAAAACAAAAAGGTAAACTACTATTTAGTCATATCAAAAAGGGAAAAATACATAAAATTCTGAACAAAAAAAGGAAAACAACCAGATAGAGAAAATTAGCAACGTATTAAAAGAATACTAAAAGCACAACACATCAAGACCAAATGGAATTAATTCCAGCAAAGCAAAAATGGTTCAATATTACTATTGTCATAGCTCCCTGCACCCTTCTCCTTGAGGTTCATATCATCTGGGCATCACAGTAGATGATGGGTGACCATACATCCTTAGTTGGCTTGGGACATCCTGGTTTGTATCTGCTCTTCAGGAATAATTATTTATAGAGCTTCTGATTTAGATAATTATGACATCATGTCATCCCTTTATAGACTTCCTTTATTTATGAAGAATTTCAATCCTGACTCATAGTCATCCTCCTAGCCCTTAGTCTCATCATCATCCTGGATGATTCGGAAGTCCACAGAGAGTACCACATAAAGACAAGCCTCTCAGACTTTTTCATCTCTAGAGACTTGTACTTCATTTTAGCTACTTATTCCATTTCATACACACCATGGTCTCATCCTAGATTTATTGTCCATTACTGTTCCATTTCTATAATCATAAATTCAAATATCCCACTCTAATAACTTGTACTTTCTAACTTCCCAATTCTTAGTTAAACTACTCTCACTGTACCTCACTGATATTTCTAGTCCCTAACCATTTATTTTGCCCTATCAACTGACACTGTCTACTTCACTTTCTTTATACAGTTAAAATCCCCAAATTCTTCACGTCAACACATGCCTATATCCGCATCTCTTATCCTGTGGAACTTCTAGAATGTTGGTCTGGCTAAACCCCAACCCTAAATAGTTCAATTCTTCTCTATAACTATATCAGACTGCCGAGGACTGATAGAGGAAGTTTTAAGGACTATACCAAATGTAACCTTGATGCTACCAAGCAATCCTATTTCCAAAGCTAGAGCTCTCTTTCAACTGGAGTTATTTCAAATATCCTCCATATTTCTTACCTTTCAGTCCTATTTCCTCTGCTCTCTTTTTCAATAGATGGCTGACTTTACAGAAAAACAGAAGTCTTTCTAGAACTAATCTATTAAATTTACCTGAGTATATACCTGGCCTTTTCTCTTTTGTGTCTCTTCTTCATCAGTGTTCTCAGAAATTATATCCCCCTTTTCCTGTGTCTCAAGACTCCTAGCCTCATCTCTTACTTCTCCTCTTCTTGCATCTTAACTCTCCAGCTACACTCAATGTTCCTCCTCTGGAAATTTGTGCATGTGCTTCAGTTTTCCCCACCCTTCTCATTTATGTGATGAACTTCCATTCATCCTTGAAGTCCCAGATGTGGCCTTCAATGTAAATCCCCAAATCTGAGTTTGATACTCCTTTCATGTGCTTCTACAGAACTTATGAGGCTAAACTATGATTGCTAATTTGTTCACAGTCTTCATCATACTAATAACTCCTGGAGGGTAGGAAGTACCTATCTTATTCACTTTTTCATCTCTTTAATCTAGCAAAGTTCCTAGAACAGGCATACAAACACTGGTTGACTCAATGAATAAAAAGCAGTGGATTAATTTTTATTTTATTTTATTTTATTTTAGTGGATTAATTTTTAAACAGAAATATACTAATGAGCCATAAAAGTCAACAAAATGCTGATAAATATTACAACATGGATAAAACCTGAAAACACTACTGTGGTAAGTGAAATAAGCCAGATATTGAGGGACAAATACCCTAAGATTCCACTTGTATGAACTATCTACAAATTCACTGAGACAGATAGTAGATTAGAGGTTAGCAGGGAATGGTGAGGAGAGGGGAATGGGCAATTATTATGTATTGGGTACAGTTTCCTTTGGAAGGGCTAAAAAAGTTTTGGAAATGGTGGTGATGGTTGCCTAATACTTTGAATACAATTAGTGCCAATGATTTGTACACTTAAAAATGGTTAGAATGTCAGATTTTAAGTTATACATATTTTACTGTACAAAAAATGTTATTAGTGAACTTTACATTATAAGCATAAGCAACACAATAAGAACCCAGAAACCATAATTAAATACATAAAAAGCAAAACTTCTTTGGTTATCTATATAACAAATATCATGAGACAGGTTTACTATAAGAATATCAGAGAGAAAAGAGTTGTAAAACTTTTTTTAAGCCCACCCCTTATCATCTTAAAAATAAGAGACAAGAGAGAATATAAGTTTTTAAAAATTTTTTAATTTTTATTGGAATATAGTTGCTTTACAATGTTGTGCTCGTTTCTACTGTACAGCAAAATGTGTCATGTATACATATATCCCCTCTTGT
Source organism: Phocoena phocoena (assembly GCF_963924675.1). Taxonomy (NCBI): domain Eukaryota; kingdom Metazoa; phylum Chordata; class Mammalia; order Artiodactyla; family Phocoenidae; genus Phocoena; species Phocoena phocoena. The sequence continues at coordinate 91,084,969 of NC_089227.1, read as the reverse complement.
TTGGATTTCCTTCCCATTTAGGTCACTATAGTACATTAAGTAGAGTTCCCTGTGCTATAAAGTATGTTCTCATTGGTTGCCTATTTTATACATAGTATCAATAGTGTATATAGAAAATAAGTTGTTTTGTTTTTTGTTTTTTGTTTTTTGTTTTTTTGCGGTACGCTGGCCTCCCACTGTTGTGGCCTCTCCTGTTGCGGAGCACAGGCTCCGGACGTGCAGCCTCAGCGGCCATGGCTCACGGGCCTAGCTGCTCCGCGGCATGTGGGATCTTCCCAGACCGGGGCACGAACCTGCGTCCCCTGCATCAGCAGGCGGACTCTCAACCACTGTGCCACCAGGGAAGCCCCAAAAATAAGTGTTAAAGGCAACTTTTTCACATGTTGTACATTCATACCAAATTAACGCATTTATAGGAGGAGGGTTGTGAGTATAAATATAAAGCAGAATTCTGTATCTATTCATACTGACCAACATTGACAAGTATTCAAATTCAGCCATAATACAGACTTCCTTGTAGTAAAAGACAAGAGTATATTTAATGCTTATGAGTGTATCAAAACAAGTTAGTAGGGCTTCCCTGGTGGCGCAGTGGTTGAGAGTCTGCCTGCCGATGCAGGGGACATGGGTTCGGGCCCCGGTCCGGGAAGATCCCATATGCCGCGGAGCGGCTGGGCCCATGAGCCATGGCAGCTGAGCCTGCGAGTCCGGAGCCTGTGCTCCGCAATGGGAGAGGCCAAAATAGTGAGAGGCCCGCGTACCGCGAGAAAAAAACAAACAATAAAAACAAGTTAGCATGGGAAATAAAGAATGACTTGGGAGGGATAGAGAAAAAACGAAATTTAAAAATTAATTTATTACCTGGAGATACTTCCTCTTTCTGTCTCACAGTGTGGTCTTTTGTGAATTTCACCCTTTGATGAGCTCTGATGCATGTCTTGCAGAGCCATTCAACACACTCTACACAAAACCCATTAGCTTCTGCATTGTCCTCACAGCTTGTACATACCTAATAAAAGAAACGTCAGGTCAATTTTTGAGAATAAAGAAAAGGTGGTCACATGACTAATCATACATAAATGATATACCAACTATACTTGACTCTATCAGTTATCTTCTTAACAGTGTTCATAAATTTAAACTGACACTATGTTTTAAATTATAAACATATGAAATGGAAATATAAGGACACTGCCCTTAGTTCAATATATCAAATATTCTAGGCACTATGCTAACTGCTGAGGATATAACCATCAGAAAAAGCAAACACAATCCTTGCCCTTATGACATCCAGTCTCCTAGATGAAGTGTAGGTTCAAATCCCAGTTCCCCTACTTACTGGATGAGTAGTCTTGGACAGGTTACTTAGAATGCTCATCTTTAAAATAAGGGTAATAACATAAATTTTACTGAGTGGTTGTAAAGATAAATTTTACTGAGTGCTTATGAATTTTACTGAGTGGTCGTGAGGAAGTCAAACATTACTGAAACAATAATACTAATACATAACTACAAATTGAGAAGTGCCATAAAGGAAAAAGTATGAGAAGCTAGAAGAACATATGATGGGGGCAAGTGATCTGTTTTTAGTGGGGTTGAATGGTTGGGGAAAATGAGAGGAGAGATTACCCAGGCAAGGCTTTCTCTAAAGAGATCATATTTGCACCAAGATAAGAAAGTTGAGTCATCAATTACCGATGAAAGCTTTCTAGGCAGAGAGAACAGCATGTACCAAAGCCTCCAGCAAGAACATGGCAGGTTCAAAGAAGTGACAGAAAGCCAGCAGGACTCAAGTGGAGAGATCAAGGGGAAAACTGGCAACAGAAGGAGCTGGTGGCAAGGCAGGGGCCAGATCAAGAAGGATCATGTGACAATTTTGGTCTTTGTCTCAGAAGTCTCCTAAAAGCTTTTAAGTAAGTAAATGACACGGCCAGATGTGCATTTTTAAAATCACTGTCCCTGCAATGTAGAGAAGAGATTAGAAAAAGGGCAAGTGCTTCTGCACAGAGATAGGTAGGAGCCCTTTGCAGTGGTAGAAGTGGAGATGAATGAAGGAGATTTGGGAAGTAAAACTGACTGGTTTGGAGGATGCACTGGCTATGAAATGAAGAAGAGATAGCACCTTTTTTTCCAGCTTATATAACTGTGTAGATGGTGGCACTATTCTCTGAGAACAGGTATTAAGGTTACACAACACATAAGCAGTCCTCATGATATCATTTGTGGTTGGGAAAAAAATTTTTCCCCTCAGTCAGTGGTTTACATTAGCCAAATTCCAAATACCTGGATAATATTTCCATAAACCAAAACCTGCCCTTTCTCAGTTCTTGTCTTCTACCTTTCTAACATCTTTTGATGCCACTGACTCTTACTTCCTAGAAGTCATCTGGATTCCTTAACCCTTCCAGATTCTCTTATCTCCCAGATTGCCTCTCTGGACCCCACCATTACTCTTTCTCCTCTGATTCTGTAGATTTTTGTTAGGTCTAGGGATTGGTCTCACCTACTCCCTCGGCTTCAACTATCACCTCTATAAGTACGTCACCTAAAACTTAATCTCCACATTATGCGGCAAAAGGAGTATGGGATTTCTATACATAATGTTAAGGAAGGACCTCTAGCATAAAAAGTAAAAGTAAAAAAGCAAAGTGTTAAAGCATATCATACCACTGCTTATCTAGGAAAGATGAGGATGGGATGGGATGACTTATTTGCTTAAATCTTAAAAATAACATAAAATCACTTCGATTATAAAATAATATTAAAAGTGTAAGGATAAAACATAAAAGAAATTAAATGGTTAGCTATAAGGTAGAGAAAAAATAAGGTAGAGGGGTAGGTGAGATGGAGATAGAAGTTTGAGTTCTCTGAATATACTCTGTTTCATAGATTTTATTTTGGAACCAGTATATGAATGTTCTATATGTAGTTAAACAAATTTCAAATTAAAAAAAAAACTAAAGCCCTAAACAAAAGCAAAATGAAACTAATGAACCTGCCGGTCAAGTGGGTGGCTTAACCATACAGAGAAGAATTACTTATTTCAAGTAACTTTAAAACATGATGATTTGATTGAATATCTCCAGTACATACATATACTAATTATTGTCTTCTTGTTTTCTGTTTTGACAGAGATAATGCTATAATCTCCATTTTCAGTACCAACTCTATTCTTCTATACTCTTACTCTGCAAGGCTCAATTATGCTTAATGAGCTGGCTCCACATTAGATTCTAGCAATAGGTGGTGCTGGAGGAAGACTGCAATGCCAGAGGAAAAAGGGACTTGATCATCTTAGTTGGCTTCCTATTTGCTTGAGTTTTCTGTGAACATCTACAATGCTAGATTCAACTTCAAAATGTCAATATATACTTGTTATATTTTCCCTTCCTCTCTTTTTAAAATAGAAAGTATCTATTAAATCATTCTCCTGAAAGTCCTAGAAAAATGACCAACTCAATGGTGATGAGCACCCCTAGTATCCATATTGTGCTCTCTAAATACCATTTCAGACTAAAAGGAACCAAGGCTCCTAGGAGAACCAACCACCTGCTGGTTCCAGGTGTAGAACAGAAAATGAACAATATCTTGTCAAAATAGAAAGCAAGGGAGGTAACAGTGACACTGCGACTGTATCAGAAGGGCTCAGGAATCCTCACTGCCAAGATGGCACAAATTGAGCACCAATAAGGATAACTACAACACATTTTATGTTAAAAATCCATGAGTTCATAACAATAAACACACATACACACCACTCATTAGTCACCTCTGAAGAATGCTGAGAAACTAAGTCACTACTCTCATAATTAGCAACTAAAGGGAAAGAATCAAGCATTTAACCACCTTTCCTGTATAACCTAAGAATAGAAGAAGGAAGCTTTTTTTTTCTCTTCCAGTTGAGAAATATAGAGGAATGACAGAATGAAAATGTCACCATTTTTCAAAGTCCTAATGAAATATGGAATTTTGGCAGTGCTCATTAACGCCATTAACATCAGGAAAAAGACAACCAGACATCATAAGCTTCCTGCTTGAAATACACACAGACATATGGATGAAAGTATTCTTATGAAACAGCCTCTACATTTTTATCACCAGTTTACACAAAATACAGGAGACAGGGAAGCATGTTAAATGACTTAAGGAGAGGTCAGCAAAATTCAGAATAAGGCTAACTCTACTGGACTAACAACCCAGTTTATCCAGCAAATATGTTAAAAGGAAGGAAAAAGAAAGCCAAGCAAGGTGAAGGGGGCATCTGAAATTAATCAAAAGATATGTTTGAGACAAACCTACCAAATGCATGGTAAGTTCTCCAGCATTTCAGGCTGCCTCATTAAGAGGAGGCAAAAGATTCAAGACTTAATACACTTACCTGATTAGACTTTTCTACTGTACTGCTGGGAACCTCAGTAGTGTCCTTCACAAAAAAATTATCTATGATGTGTCTCTCGGCACATTCTTGGCTGCAAACTGGACATCGAATGACTCCCACTGGGAAAGACAAAATGGTGTTCTAAGTTGTTTTTGGTTGAATTCAAGTATAACTGACATAACATTAAAATTAGTTTAAGGTGTACAACGTAATGATTTGATATTTGTATATAACACAAAATGAGCACCACAAAAATTCAGTTAACATCTGTCACCATGAACAATTACAACTTTTTTTTCTGGTGGTGAGAACTTTTAAGATCCACTCCTCTAGCTACTTTCAAATATACAATACAGTATTCCTAACTATAGTCACCATGCTGTACATTACATCCCCATGACTTACTCATTTTATAACTGGAAATTTCTACCTTTTGCCCCTTTTCACCCATTTCGCCCCACCCCCACCCCCACTTCAGGCAACCACCAATTCTGTTCTTTATATCCACGAGCTCACATTCTAAGTTTTAATACAAACATACTGAGTCCTAACCCAACACATCTCATCCAAACTGTGAATGGATTCTGTGAATGTCCACTCTCTTCAAATTCATACCTATTACTTAACACAAAGCAATTCATTTAATGTATATATATAGGGGTTTTAGATGCGTGTGTGCACCCACACGTGTGTATACGTGTGGTGTGTATGTGTCCCACACTAGTACATTAAATGATGAATAAATGCTCATAATTTTAAATGAGATAACCTTCCAAATAAATATCCTTTTGACTATTCTTCTTATTGTTTAGCAACTTCTCTCACAGTGTTTTTCAAATAGAGATGTGCAGAATCATATAGAGACTTTAAAAGAATGAGAGTTCTGGTTCTCTCTGGACCTATGGAATCAGGATTTCTGAAAGTGGAACACAGACATACCCATTTTGTTTATGTTTGTTTTTGTTCTGAATCTCGATTCAGAAACACCAATCTGCTTCCTTTAACAGGTGCAAATAGTGTTCCTTTTGGGTGGGGGGGGTGTGTGAATCTTTCATAGTGATTGGTAAAACAATAAATAATAATTGTGAATGAATTAAAATCTAAATTTTTAATTAAATTAAAAAATTTAATATAAACTTGATGCAGTAATTTGTACCAAGGAGACTGCAATAAGGTTCCCAGATACATTTTTTGCAAAATGAAATGCATAAGAATGAACACAAAGTAATCCAAAGGTCAATTTCATTTGTATATACAAGCAATAAACAAACATTTTAATTTAAAAAACTATTTTACAATAGCAACAAAAAAAGGTACTTAGTAGTAAATTTTTTTAAATGTATAAGGCCATTGTGTAGAAGAATGTTAAGCTATATTTAGAATCATTAAAAAAAAATCTAAGTAATGAAAACACCATGTTCTTGATGGTAAAGATGCCAGTTCTCCCCAGACATGTCTATACATTCAATGCAGTTTTTAATAATAATACCAACAGGGATTGCAATAGAGTTTTGACAAGCTGGGGGAACATGTCTAGCAAATAAGACAGTAAACATATAAAGCTATGGTAATTAAGATGGTGTGATATTTATGAAAGGATAAACAAAAATGGAACAGAATATACGTGCCAGAAACACAAGACAGATGTGGCACTAGAAATTGGTGGAAAAGGGGTGCTATAGTTTGCTACAGTGGGAGAAGGATGAAATCAGATCTCTCCTTAATTCAAAAAATAATTCTCCAAGTGGGGAAAGCAGGGTGGGTGGGGTGGTGGGATGAACTGGGAGATTGGGATGGACATACATACACTAATATGTATAAAATAGATAACTAGTAAGAAACTGTAGTATAAAAAAATAAAATAAAATAAAATTCAAAAAAAATTCTTTTGGATAGGATAGATTAAGAACTTTAAAACTTTCAAGAGGAAATACAGGAGAGTATCTGTGTAACCTTAGAGTTGGAATAAATTTCTCAATCAAGAAACAAAGAGCAATGGGCTTCCCTGGTGGCGCAGTGGTTGAGAGTCCGCCTGCCGATGCAGGGGACACAGGTTCGTGCCCTGGTCCGGGAATATCCCACATGCCACGGAGCGGCTGGGCCCGTGAGCCATGGCTGCTGAGGCTGCACGTCCGGAGCCTGTGCTCCACAACGGGAGAGGCCACAACAGTGAGAGGCCCGCGTACGGCAAAAAAAAAAAAAAAACAAAGAGCAAGAGCATAAGAGAAAGATGAGTAAGTTCAGTAACGTTAAGAACTACAGTTAGACAAAAGATTACCATGAAGAAAGTGAGAAGATAAGCCCGATTGGGAGAAGATATACCTGACACATAGCACTGACAAGAAATTAGTAATTAAAATCTGTAAAAATGTGACAATGCATTTCACAAAATAGAAAGATTGAGTAAACATGTTTTTCCTTATTCCAGATAAGTACAGCTAAAGATTCTAGACAGTCTACATAAAACTGAGAAAGGCAGACAGGAGGCAGACTGTCTAGAGACCTCAGGACCCAAGGAATGACAACGGTGAGTTCACTGGGTTTTCTTTTAGCCTCATATATGCCAAAGTAGGTGCTCATGAAGCTACCATCTCAGAAATATCAACAGGTATAAACAAAAAACAGTCCACAAAAGGCTGTTCCCTCTATCCAGAGGACAGGAAAAGGGCAGCCTGACAAGAAAGAAAACTACTCCAGCAAAACACCACAGAAAAAAATGTGCTTCCTCTCCCACCAACAAAGACCCAAGGGGAAGCCTAGACTTCTACCCTGGCCAAGCAGAAACCAGGTGCCCCAACCATCTCCTGCTGGCTGTGTCAGAGAAGCCTGGTGGGGAGTTAGGGCTTTGGTCCTCACTGGGTGGTAATGAGGCCCCCAGCAGTGTCAGTGGAGACTACGTGAGGAGCCTGAGCTTGTAACTCCAGGGCAGTAATGAGGTACCCCTCCACCTCCATGCTGAAGGGTAGTGGAAAGTCTGGACTTTTATCGCTATTTACCAGTAACCTCCCTCGCCCCTATATCCCCACTCCTTAGATGTGTCAATGAAGAACACATGGGAAGCAGTAAGTAGGTACCCATACCCCTACTAGCCAGGGAGGTATCAACAGAGGCCTGGTGGGAGCATCAACTTCCACACCATTGACCAGTAAGGAGGAGGGTCTCCCTCTCAGGATATCAAAGGATGCAGCAAGGGGAACTTAGACTTCAACCTTTACCTCACAGGAGGCAGGAAATAATAAATATAAGAGCAGAAGTGAATGAAATTGAAAACTGAAAAGTCAATTCAACAAAAAGCTCGTTATTCAAAAAGGTCAATAAAATTAACAAACCTCCAGCAAGACTGACAAAGACAAAGGAGAAGACACAACTTACCAAACATAAAGAATAAAAATGGGGATATCACAATAGACCATATAGACAGCAAAAGAATGACAGAGAAATATTAACACTACTCACACAAAATGACAATATAAGTAAAATGGACCAATTCCTCAAAAGGCACAAACAAATATGAAATAATTTGAACAGCCTTTTAACTACATGGAAATCGGCTCTAAACAAAATGAAATACTAACAAACATGTATATTACTTGTATGCTGAAAACTACAAAATTAAGAAATCAAAAAAGATCTAAATATATGGAGAGACAACGTTCATGGATAGAGATAACTAATGTAGTAAAGAGGTCAATTCTTAATGTGATCTACCAGTTTAACAGAATTCCTAATACAAACCCAACAATATTTTTTTGTAGATACAGACGATATTGTTTTAATATTTATATTAAAAGGCAAATGAAGGACTTCCCTGTGGCACAGTGGTTAAGAATCTGCCTGCCAATGCAGGGGACACGGGTTCGATTCTTGGTCCGGGAAGATCCCACATGCCGCCGAACAACTAAGCCTATGTGCCACAACTACTAAGCCCACAGGTCACAACTACTGAAGCCTGCGCGCTCTAGGCCCTCATGCCGCAACTACTGAGCCTGCATGTCTAGAGCACGTGCTCCACAACAAGAGAAGCCACTGTAATGAGAAGCCCGCACACCAAAACGAAGAGTAGCACTTGCTCGCTGTAACTAGAGAAAGCCCATGCACAGCAACGAAGACCCGATGCAGCCATAAATAGCAAATGCATTATAACAGCTGAATCGATAATGGAAAGAAGAATACAGTGGAGGAATCACTCTATCCAATTTCAAGGCTTATATAGCAACAGTAATCAGGAATGCCTGTTATTGACCAAAGAATAGACACACAGATGAATGAAATAGAATAGAGACAGACCTATACAAGTAGGGCCAACTGATTTCTGACAGAGGTGCAAAAGCATCTTTATACTGATTAAGTCCAAAATGCTGATGAGAGATATACTGTGTTCATGGATTGGAAGACTCATCACAGTAGAGATGTCAATTCTCCCCAAATTGATCTATAGGCTAGTGTATTCCTATCAAAATCCTAGCTAGATCTCTTTGTAAATACAGACAAGATTATTCCAAGATTTATGTGGAAAAGGAAAGGAACTAGCATAGCTAAAGCAAGTCCAGAAAAAGAAAAATATTGTGAGAAGACTCACTATCCAATCTTAAGACTTACATATAGTGAGTTAGACAGGGTAGTATTGGCAGTATACATGCACAGATGAATGGAACAGAACACAGCACCCAGAAATACACCCACACAAGTAAGCGCAACTGATTTTGGACAAAAAGTAGGAGAACGATTCATTGGAAGAAGGAAAGACTTTTCAACAAATTGTTGTAACAACAGGATATTCATAGGCAAAAACTGAACTTCAAACTAACCTTCACATTTTATATAAAAATTAACTCAAAGTGGATCAGATTTAAATATAAAACATAAAACTATAAAATCTTTGGAAGAAAACAGGAGAAAATCTTAAGGACGTAGGACTTGCTGAAGGTCTTAGACATATCAAAGACAATCCATAAAAGAAAAATACGGATGAATTTGATTTCATCAAAATTTAAGACTTTTGCTCTGCAAAAGACCTATAAAGAAGATGAAATAAACAAGCTACACACTGGGAGAAAATATTTGCAAACCACAGATCTGACGAAGGATTCATATCTACAATACATAAAGAACTCTCAAAACTCAAAAAAATAAAAACCCAATTAGAAAATGGGCAAAAGACATGAAGAGACATTTCATCAATAAGGATATGCACATGGCAAATAAGCACATGATAAGATGTTCCACATCACTAGCCATCAGGTAAATAAATGCAAATTAAGATCATGATGGGATACCAGCACAAAGCTATTAAAACAGCTAAAATAAAAAGTAGTGACAATGCCAAATGCTGACAAAAAATGTGGAGGTATTAGATCTCTTATATGTTCCCACTGGGAATGTAAAATAATAGAGCCACTGTGGAAAACAGTTTGGCAGTTTCTTCAAAAAGCTAAACATAACATTTATCATATGAATCAGCAATCTCATTCCTGGGCAGAAATAAATTTAGGTTCACACAAAAATCTGAACACAAATATCGTAATTCAGTGTTATTCATATTAGCCCAAAACTTGAAACAACCTAAATCTCTGTAAATAAGTTAATGGTTAAATAAACTGTGGTACATCCATACTATGGGATAACAGTCACCAATCAAAGGGAACTAATTATTGATATATGCAACAAACTGGATGGATCTTAAGGGCATTAGTGTTTTTTAAAAAGTCAATTTCCAAAGGTCTTATGAATGATCCACTTACATAACATTCTCAAAATGACAAGATTATAGAGATGGGAAACAGACTACTACTTTCCCTGAAATTAGGGACAATGGGGTGTGGGGAGAGAGGGTAGGTTTGACTATAAAGGGGTAACAAGAGGGAGAGCTTTGGTGATGGAATAGTTCTGCGTCTTGATTGTGACGTTATATGAATCTACACATGTGATAAAGTTGCATTACAACTATACTCACTGGGCTTCCCTGGTGGCGCAGTGGTTGAGAGTCCGCCTGCCGATGCAGGGGACACAGGTTCGTGCCCTGGTCCGGGAAGATCCCACATGCCGCAGAGCGGCTGGGCCTGTGAGCCATGGCCGCTGAGTCTGCACGTCCGGAGCCTGTGCTCCGCAACGGGAGAGGCCACAACAGAGAGAGGCCCGTGTACCGCAAAAAAACAAAACAAAACCGCACACACACAAAAACACTATACTCACTATTGTAACTATGTTAATTTCCTGGTTTTGCTATTGCACTGTAATTATATAAGAAGTAATCAATGGAAAGAACTGGGTACAAAGGATCTCTCTGTAACTTCCCATGAATCTATTATTATTTCAAAATAAAAAGTTAAAAAAAAACCAAAAAGAACATTTATTTAGTGCTCTCCTTATATGTACTGCTTTATCCTCATACAAATGAGGAAATGGAGATCAGAGAATCTGATTAACTTGACCAAGGTCACACAGTAGTGGAGCTGTGATTTGAACCCATGGCTGACTGACCCCAGAGTGCAGTGTACTACCACACTTTACAAAAATGTCTTAGAAAGCCATGGGTTCACAGATTGCATCATTTTGACAGATAGGATATTAGTCCACGAATTAAGGATCCCATTTGTTGTAAAATGGATGGCTAGTGGGAACATGCTGCATAGCACAGGGAGATCAGCTGGATGCTTCGTGAAGCCTAGAGGGGTGGGATAGGGAGGGTGGGAGGGAGGCTCAAGAGGGAGGGGATACGGGGATATATGTATACATATAGCTGATTCACTTTGTTGTACAGCAGAAACTAACACAACATTGTAAAGCAATTATACTCTAATAAAGACATTAAAAAAAAAGAAAGAATCCCATTTATGTATGGTGGTGAGTTTGACCTAAATGAATTTAAACCAAATAAATGCTAGCTCAACAATACTTTGTTACCCAGAAAAAGTCAGTGGGAAAATGTAATTTCTGTTCCAGTCTGAGCACATTTAAAGTTCCTCTATACAGACTGGTGGAGATCAGCATCTGGAATATATCCTTCTAGAAATTAGAGTGATTAAAATCTGATTAACTAAAGAAAAATAATTCTGTGGGAAGTGTGTAGATATTTTCTTCAATCATTCATCACTGTGTACTTAATGGCCATGGTTGTTTTTTTCTGTTATTTAGTGGGTTGAAAAAACTTCAAATGGTGCATAGCCTCCTTTAAGTCTGTTTTCAAATGTTACCTTTGATGATGCCTGCACCCCCATCCACCTTCCTGCACCACAGATTCCCCTAATCCTGCTCTAATTCTTTTCTCTCTGGCAGTTATCCTTCAGTTTCATTTATTTATATTTATTGTTTATTGTCTGACTATCCCAAGTAAAATGTAAATTGTCTGGTTAGTTCACAGATATTCCAAAGCACCTAAACATGTACCTGGCACATAGCAGTGCTCAATAAATATTTGGTGAATGAGTGAATGAACTCCCTTAGTGATGCACACACCTTGTGATCCACAGTTTCACCATGGAGAAACTCTTCAGCATCAGGAAACATGCTCAACAATGTTCATAGCACCATTTTTCAGAAAAGTCCACAACTAGAAACAATCCAAATGTCCATCAACAGAACAAAAATACTGTGGTATATTCAAATAATAGAACACTATACAGCAATAAAATCAATGCATGTAAATTACAGATGGCTGAATCCTCAAAAATATGTTAAGTGAAGAAAGTCCCAGAAGAATATGTATTATACTCTATCAAAGTTCAAAAATAATATATAAGAAAGCATATATAGCTGATAAACTATAATGAAAAACAAGGGAATGATTAACACAAAATTCTGGATAGTGGCTAGGCTATGCCTAGGATGGAGGAAAGAATAAGCAGCTCCCCTCCAATACTAAATTCAAGCCCATCTATCTTTCCTGAACCAAACTATTTCGAAGGCCTAAGAGCACATGGAGATAAACAGGTTGCAAGCCAATGAAACCTCATGCCCAGTCTAGGGTTAAAAGAGAGCCTGAGGACTAGTAAGCAGCTACTCAGCTCTAGTGCATTAAGTATTATCCCCATTTTACAGATCAGGAAACTGAGCACCATGACTTGCCTGTGGTCATTCAACTAACTGGCAACTCTGGAATTTGAATTCTGCATACACATCTTATGTACATTCCACATGGAAACTATTTAAATAAAAAGGATATAGCATGGACTTTAAAGCTATATAGACCTATATTATTCCTCTTTATTGACTGTTCTATATCCCCTAAACAATCTTTCTGAGCCTCTATTTCCTCTTCTGTAAAGTAACAGCACATGATAATCATGATAATGGTTACCATATTGAGAACTTATTGTGCTCCAGTTATAGTGCTAAGTATTCCATGCTCAACAGAACAAATCTGAGGCAGAACTGTTATAAGGATTATATTAATAAATGTATAAAAAGGGCCTAGCGATGTTGGGCTGGTACCTGGTAAACCTGTACATCATACTCTATGCTCCCAATTAAAATCAGGTAACAGTTGACTCCTTCTGAAAGGACCAGCACAACCTCACCTACCTCATTCCCTCAAATCATCTACTAAGACTTACACAAATGAACTCTGAGTCATAGAGGTACCTCAGCCTAACAGGGAACAATGAGGCCAAACGTTGGTAAATCTCAAATTTGCATCTTTACCCATACTTCATTCCCAAGCTCAAGATGTACCTTGCCAGTAGAAGAAAAAATAAGGCACTGCATATTATACAGTAAATACCTGAATGCCTATATGAAGAAAGTGATTCTTTGACACACTATCCTGGAAAGGGTGGGGATACTGCAGAAACATAATAAAGTTCCCATTTTTGAAAAGGGAAAATTTGAAATCGGAAAGGCAAGCAGGGAGTCAACTTTAATTCAAGAGAAATAGTAAAGCAAACAGACTAGTACAAATGCTACAAATTGCTTCTCTTTGCTGCTGCCAGAATATGTGCTGGTAACAAGCTAAACAAGGAAATCAACTATTTATTAATCAAGTTGAAAGAGCTAACAATTCAGTATTATATTTATCTGTATTTTAAAGGAAAAGGGCTGTTGAAGTTATATGTAAGTTTCTGTGCTTGCCAAAAGAAATCATAAAAGATGTTTAATTATAAGGTCATAAAAACATGACTGATATAAGAGATTAGTGATAGATCATAAATTACACATTTATAAAAGTAGCTGGACTTAAACTTACTAGGATCTGGTTTTATTCTTTTTATTCTACAAATTAAATATTTACAGTTTTGGGGCTTTGAGATGTAAATATGATTTGCTATTTCCTTTGTGAAGTTTTAGTGTCTAAACCTAAGCACAATGCAGGGCTTATGCTTTGAAATTAAGTACTAGGAATGGCTGGCAACTCTTTGCCCATCTCCATAAAAGAGACGTATGTGGCTTCAAAGCCTCTTATTACACACTGTGGATCACAGACATAAGTGAGTTGAAGGATAGGACCATGAGATGGAGCACCACCAGTCAGGCAACTATATTTCAACATCCATGGGAGAAAAAGGAGAGGATCTATATAATGCAAAATAGCGCTCTGTCCATGGTGCTGTCAATACCATTGATGGCTTGCTACTTAAGCATATGGGTGTGAATATAACAAAAGACCCAATTATAGATGCTACCTACAAGAAACCCAATTTAAATACACACACAGGTTTAAAAAAATGAAAGGATGGAAATAGATACACATTCAAATAATAAGCATATGAAACCCTGAGGACTTTATAATAGTATCAGACAGAGCAGACTATGGCACTAAAACTATTACCAGATATAAAGTGAGGACAGTGTATAATGGTAAACAGCTTGATTCCTCACCAAGACATATAATCCTAAATGCTCAAGTACCTAATTAACATGTCAGAACACATCATGTAAAAACGGATACAGCTCTAAAGAGAAACAGATCCACATGATAGTTGGAGATTTCAAGTCTCCTCTCAGTAATCAATAGAGCAATAGACAGAAAATCAGTGAAGACATAAAAGACTTGAACAAAAGAATCAAATAACTTGATCCAATTGATGTTTAAAGAACACCTAATGTTAGCAGAATACATATTCTTAAAGTGTGAATGGAATATTCACCAAGATATAACATACACTGGGCAATAATCCAAGTATGGGTTAAAAGAACTAAAAACACACAAAATATGTTCCATGAGTACAATGAGATAAACTTAGAAATCAGTAACAGAGAGAACTGGAAAACCCCCGAATATCTGGAAACTGAACAACTTACTTCCAACCAACCTGTGTGTTAATGAAGAAAGGTCTAAAAACCAATGGTTTAAGCATTCTCCTCCAGAAGCCAGAAGAGCAAATCAATCCACCAAAAAAAAGTAGAAGGAAGGAAATTATAAGGAGAATACAATGAAGAAGAAAGAAAATGGCAATAAAGAAAAAAAAATCAATGAAACCAAAGCCAGTTCTTGGGGGTGGGGGAAAAATTAATAAACCTCTAGCTAGACTGATCAAGGAAAAAGAAAAAAAACAACCAAAATCAAAAGTAAAAGAGGCCATTTCTACAGATTCCATGGAGCTTAAAAAAGTATGGGAATATTGTCAACTTGACTAAATGTGTTGATACTTTAAAAGAAACAATTATCAGAATCTTCTCAAGAAGAAACAGAAAACTTGAATATATCAATTAAAGCAATTGAATTCGTACTTAAAACCTGTCCCATAAAGAAAAGTCTAGACCTAAAAGGGACCACTGGATCCCACCAAACATTTAAAGATAATACTAACTCTAAACAATTCTTTTAGAAAATAGAGGAGGGACACTTCCCATCTTGTTTTATAAGGCCAATATTACCCTGATATTAAAATCAAGGAAAGAAAAGTACAGACCAATATCTCATTAATGAAATATCAGAAAATCAAATTCAGAATACATAAAATTGATAATACATCAGTTAAGTAGGGTTTATTACAGAAGTGAAGGGTTGGTTGAGCATTCAAATCAATTGAAGTAATTCACTATATTAACAAAATAAAGGAGAAAAGCCATATGGTCATCTTGGAAAATTTTAACACTCATGGAAGATTTAAAAAAAAACCTCTCAGCAACCTAGAAATAGAATGAAACTTCCTCAACCTGATAAAGACCATGTATGAAAATCCTACACCTAACATATTTAATGATGAAATGCTTTCTGGTGTGATTTGGAAGAAGGCAAGGGTATCCACTCTCACAACTTCTATTCCAAGCTGTTTTAGTGATAATATTTTCAGTTTTAAAGGTTTACTTTTTTATTTTGGAATATAATTATTTTTGAATATGTAGAATATCTACATGGTTCAAAAGTCAAAAACTATATTAGAAAGTATACCAGGTTTCACTCCCATCCCTATCCCTCTTATCCATTTCATTCCATCTACCCCACTTCCTATAGGTAAGCATTTTTATTAAACCATGTTTGTGGTTTATCCTTCTAAGAAACTTCATTTTTCTGTCCATAAAAGTTCTTTTTGCAAAAATACTTTTTTTCAAACACAAAAACTAGCAAACTACTATATACAAAGTATATAGCATCTTCTATGGAGTATTCTTACCTAACAAGGTTTAACATGAATTTAATCAACTACACTACTAGTGGAGAGGAATGACTTAAAAAGCCTATGAGGGAACACCACACAAATCCAGAATGCAAAATATTTTATAATCTAACTGATTGGTTCTCTCCACCAAGTACAAATTATAGAAATGAAGATAGAAGAAGGAACTATTCTAGATTAAGAAAGACTTAAGAAACATGATATCCAAATATCATGCTGTATAGCTAATCCTTGACTGGATTCTGGTTTGAACAAAACAGCTTAAAGGACACTTTTGGGGGGTAAATGTGAAGATGGACTTGTACTAGAACACTAGGAAATAATAGCTATTTTAGTTGTCCATCCATGCTAATAATGATATTGGGAGTATCAAGGTTACTTTCCTTATTTTTTGGAGATGCAAGTTAAACTATTTAAGGATGAAATGCCAAATCTGTGATTTACTTTAAAGTAGCAAAAATGGCAGCAAAGGATGTCATTAAAAAAATGGCAGCTTGGGGGTTGGTTTCTCTACCAAAACAGCCATTAAACTGGAAAAAACTATCAGAATCAACTATTCCAGAACTTTGAAACTGGTTCAGACATTTACAGCAATCAGGGAAGAGCTTAATGAAGGAAGGGGCTGCTGTACTTTGGTAAGAGGGCTGCTTGCTTGAACCAGCTACCATGCCCAATTCCTTAATTCTGCTGCAAAGTGGGGACAGCAGCCCACATCCCTGAAGTGGCTGGCTAGTGCCAGGTGCACAGGATCTTGAACTCAAAAATTAGGGGATTATGTGATTTAGTTAGCATGGGGGTTCCCTGAGGATCAGCTGAGATGCTTGGCTTTATTCAGCTCCCCTGGGCTGCAGCTGTTTCCCTGGCAGCACATATCAGAACATTTAAAGAGGTATACACACTTTTAAATCTACACATTTGGGGCCTGGTGGCGCAGTGGTTAAGAATCTGCCTGCCAATGCAGGGGACACGGGTTTGAGCCCTGGTCTGGGAAGATCCCACATGCCGTGGAACAACTAAGCCCATGCACCACAACTACTGAGCCTGCACTCTAGAGCCCGTGAGCCACAACTAGTGAAGCCCACGCACCTAGAGCCTGTGTTCTGCAACAAGAGAAGCCACCGCAATGAGAAGCCAGCGCACCGCAACAAAGAGTAGCCCTCACTTGCCACAACTAGAGAAAGCCCGCATGCAGCAATGAAGACCCAACACAGCCAAAGATAAATAAATCTACACATTTAAAGAAACCTCTAAGAGGTTGTAGGCCGAGATAACAGGTCAGTAACACACATAAGAAAGAAGGCTTTGCAAAAGTAGTTTTGAAGAAAAATGAACAGAACTTGAGGGACCTGTGAGATACCATCAAACATACCAACATACAAATCATGGCAGTCCCAAAAGAAGAGAGAGAGAAAAGGGCAAGGAAAAAAATATTTGAAGAAATAATGACTAAAAACTTCCTAAATTTGATGAAAGACATGAATATACATGTCTAAGAGACTCAACAAACTCCAAGCAAGATAAACTCAAAAAGATCTTGTTTATTATAGTAACTCTAGAACTCTAATTTTCCCACTCCTCAGGGATTGCTGAGTTTTGCTCATTGATTGCCAGAGCAGTCCATTTGTGACTTTTCCAAACTATTTTGCAAAGTGTGTATGAATTCCTAGTGAGTGTGGTCATTGAAGTTTCTGTTCCATACTATCTGGTAGCCAGCCAGTAACCTGACAAAGATGTCCTTAAATGTCTGGATCCAAAAGGGGAGAGAGTTACCATCTCTATATCTCAGCAAATGACAGAGTCCAGCCCTCTAGCCCTAAAGGATCTGTGAGACTGACCAAAACATACAACCCCCAATTTTTGGAGCCCTCTTATCAAAGAGCAGCAGCCTCTCCCTTCAGCAAGCACTCCCCTGGTTCTTTCAAGTGTTTGATCAAGGTCCAGAGTCTGAAATAGTTCATTCTGGTAATTTTTTCCAGTATTTTTTTTTAATTGTTTCAGTGGAGGAACTGACACCTAGAGAAGTGCACATAACTCTAAAGAAAACTTCATACAAGTAATATAAAAAAGGAAAATCATAGGCCACCTCTCTCATAAACATAGAAGCAAAACTCATAACATATTAGCTAACCAAGTTCTGCAATGCATAAAAGTATAATATAACATCACTAAGTAGCCTTCTGCCTGGGAATGCAATTATACTATTATTAGAAAATTAAATCTTAGAATTCACCACATAATAGATTAAAGAAAAAAATTATCCTCATTAGATGAAGTGATTGATTAAAAAAATTTATTCACAATTAAGGAAAAAAACAAAAACCAAAAACCTTTTGTGGATATTAGGAATAAATGAGGTGGTGTAAGGCCTATATATTGTGCTATCTCAATTCTGGAAGAATTGGGATAGCCTAACTGCAAGCATCCCTCCCCATTCTACTACCACAGATAAGATCCCCTAACAAACAATTACTCCTTTATCAAAGGGACCAGACAGTTTCTGCTTACCCTTAAATAGTGGGTTTCAGTCCCTGGCCAGCTTACAGAATTATTCAAACAAGCCAATCACATCCTCCTGTGGGAACCAGGGGGCACCCTACTTTCATAATAGTGCATACAAAGCCTGCCTCCCACAGTACCTGGTTGTTCACTCTGTCCCTGTGTGGCCTTGCATGGCATGCAGTGGTCTCCTGCCTAGGGCTGTGAGTATATGTGACTAATATACTACTGTCCATCTCATTTGTCTAGGGTTAGGGCCATTCTTATGATGGGAGTCCTTCCCTCACCAATGGAATAAAGAATAGGCTATTAAAACAATATATTATATGTTTAATAAGTTAAAATAACACCTATAATCTTATAAAAGGTATCTATAAAATCTCTATAGCAAACCTTATATTTAAAAGTTTTCTCTGTGAGATCAGGAATAAGACAATGGTACCACTGATACCACTTTAATCCAACAGTGTACTGGAGATTTTAGATAGCACAGTTAAGCAAGAAAAAGAAAAGGTTTAAGGATTGGAAATGATGAAATAAAAAGTGTTGTTATTCACAGATGATATGACTATATACGTAGAAAAGCCAAAGAAAGTTATAGAGAAATTACTAGATTTAGTAAGATTCAACGAAGTTACTGAAAAGAAATCCACATTTAAAACACATTTGTATTTATATTTACCAGGAACAAAATGGTAAAAATGAAGTTAAAATAGGACACCATTTACAACAGCATCAAAAACTATCAAATACCTAGGAAAAATCCTAAGAATATGTGTGCAAAATCCCCACAGGAACAATTATAAGTGTTTAAGGAGCCACTAAAAAATATATAAGAGATATAGCACAGCTGTGGATTAGAAAACTCAACATTACAAACATATAAATTCTCCCCAAACTGAAACAATTTTCCACAATCAATATCCTATCAAGTTTTTTGTGGAACTTGAAACTGAACTGTAAAATTCATATGATAATTCAAACAGCTAAAAATATTCAAAAGATGTTTCTGAAGAATAACAACAAACGGTGGGAGGGGAGGTTTACACAAGGATCTGTTTTACCTGCTATCAAAACCTATTGTAAAGGGGCTTCCCTGGTGGCGCAGTGGTTAAGAATCTGCCTGCCAATGCAGGGAACACGGGTTCGAGCTCTGGTCCGGGAAGATCCCACATGCCACGGAGCAACTAAGCCCGCGAGCCACAACTACTGAGCCTGCGCTCTAGAGCCTGCGAGCCACAACTTCTGAAGCCTGCGCGCTCAGGGCCCCGTGCTCCGCATCAAGAGAAGTCACTGCAATGAGAAGCCTGCACACCACAATGAAGAGTAGCCCCCGCTCTCCGCAACTAGAGAAAGCCTGCACACAGCACGAAGACCCAACGCAGCCAAAAAAACAAACAAACAAAAAACACACAGGTTTTTAAAAACCTATTTTAAAGACAGTGATTCAGAAAGTGTGGCAATGGTTGGGGGAGTGACAAGTAGACAAAAAGATCAGAATTGGCTGAGAAACAAGTACTGAGAAACAGACTCATGCATATATAAATACCTAATAACTGATAGGGATGGCAGTGCATTAGGGAAAGGATGGTATTTTCAGCAATGGTGCTGGGGCAGTTGGTAAAGTAATGAAACTAGACTCCACCCACTTGTCATATGTACAAATCAACTGCAGATGAACCAGAAACCTAAATGTGAAGGGCAAAACTATAGAACTTTTAAAAGAAAACGGGAAAATAATTTCGTTACTTTGGGGTATGGAAAGATTCTTAAAACAACAACCACAAAGGAGGATTCATTAAGTTTGGTTGGGAATTTCCTGGCGGTCCAGTGGTTAAGACTCCATGCTTTCACTGCTGAGGGTCCAGTCAATCAATCAATCAAGGTCTTGGTTAAAAGACCCTATAAAAAAGACAAACAGAATGGGAGAAGGTATCTAGAATGTTAAAGAACTCCTATTAAAATTAAAATAAACAACTCAATATAAAGATGAGACAGAGACTTGAACAAGCACTTCACAGTAGCTGAAGTCCAAATGGTCAACATGCGTATCAGACCCAGAGAAGTTAACAAGAAACATCCATCAGATTGCCAAAAAATAAAAAGAAGGATAACACCAAACGCTGGTGAGCAACCACATCTCAGCCAACAGGAACACAGGTTAGCTGCTGGTGGGTATTTGAAAGTTGGTAAAAGTTAAATTGACTATTTGCATACCCCATGACCCAGAATTCTGCTTTTCAGTAAAACAAAACAAAACAAAACTCAGGACTCCTATACATGAACAGCAGGATACATTAACAAGAATGTTAATAGCTGCATTGCTTTAAAAAGTCCAAAATGGGCAACATTTCAAATGCCCAGCAACAATAGAAAAGTTGTGGTATATTTGTATAATGTATTATTACACAACATTAAAAATGAATGAGCTATAGCTATATGCAGTAACATGTATGACCCCTTCAATGCTTAATGAAAATAGCAAGAAATGAAATGAAATACAACAATATTGTTCTTTTTACACAAAGTCCCCAACAGGCTAAATTATATTTACCATAAAATAAATGAAGGAAGTGATTAACATAAACGGGCAAATCAACTCCATCTATGGGACGGGAAGGGGTAATGAAAAAGGGACACACAAGGAACTTCTGGGGTACCGGCAATGTTCATTTCTTGATCTGGGTGGTAGTTACATAAGTGTTCACTTAAACTGTTAACTGCACATGTGTTTTCTTCACAACTTTAAAAAGTTTAAAAGTCCTAATTTGGGCAGGGGTGGAACCTATTCAACAAAACTGAGAAAGCAGCAAGAACAGTTAGGAAGTAGCTGAAATGACCCTAAGAAACAGAGAAGGCCTGAACTAAGAGGATAAAAAGAAGGGAACAAGATTTTTGACAGATGTAAAAAGGAAAGTTGACAGAATCTGTCTGGGAGGGTAGCTTTAAAAAGTCAAGAAAGAAGCTTTAACTTTTAGCTTAGTACTTTTAAACACATTGAATATATAGGAAAAGAACATATAAATAATGAACACTTCCACAATCAAATTAAATATTATTTAAACAAGTTGACTTTTACTAACTAAATACTGCCCCACAGGTATGATTTTAAGAGAATTTTTTCTACTTTTAAAATAATTTAATTTGCCCTGACTTATCATCATGCTTTCCAGTTTTTTCTTTAACTCTACTAATACATGACACCAAGTACTTTTTAAATTACTGTATAAGAGTTATTATAAAAAACAGGAGTCCCCTGTCCAACTGTACAATGGAAGATGATGGATAAGCCCCCATCCAAAACTCCCTCTTTATCATCCTAACATTTATTTCTATTAGTTTTCCATTAAATCAAACCATTATGAGCCTTTACTAATATTCACAACTGAGCCACAGAACATATTACATTTATATTTCCTTTCTCAATTTTGTTCATAGTAATTAACAGTTCCTACATTTTACAATTTGCTTACTTTTTAGGTATTCATCACTAAATCACCCCACACTTTCCAACAAATCCCTTTCAATATGTTCAAGTGTATCAAGTGGTCTTTGAACTTTACTTTCGTTTACTCAAGATGTGTCCTTCTCTGAGAAGTCCTTACTCCAGCTCCAGTCTTCTTCAAGCCTGCTGCAAGCTGCTATCCTGGACTTTCCTTCACCATTATCCTGCAAATTCCTTTGTCTGATGACATTAACATAATTATCTGTTTGCTTTAATGCCAATGAAATAGAAAGTTTCCAAGTAACTATACCAGGATAATAACTAAAAACAAGCCACAAAATGAAATATAAAATTTATTTTTCTGCTTAGGGAAATAGCATACTAGAGATGCACAGTTAATGTTGTAATTTAAAATTAGTTGAAGAAAAATCCTTTATTATGTTAGTAAAAGTACCCGGTTGATTATATTCATGTATTCATTTGTTTCGGGGTGGTTTTTTGGGGCGGAGGGGGCTAATACTTTAGTTTTTATTATATAACACTCTTATACTGTTCCAAAAATCAATACTGCAATACAAGTTACATAAATGGGTCTGCTTTCATGCCTATCCCTTCTCCATTCCCTCTTGCCTCCACTGGTAGTCATTTTTCAGATTTTTATTATTTTTTTAAAAAATATAAGCATGTATTGGGTTGGCCAAAAAGTTCATTATGGAAAAACCCAAACGAACTTTCTGGCCAGTGCAATATTTTCTCTTTCTCCCTTTCTCTTATTTCTTATTGTTACTGAGATATTGCTTTTAGGCCATTTTAGTGGACGGGGTAAGAAACGCACACTGACACAACTTAACTCCAGTTCTTCAAAGTCAGCATTACAGTCTTCTGCATCTTGTCATTTTTTTGTTTGTTTGTTTTTTGGTTTTTTTGCGTTACGCAGGCCTCTCACTGTTGTGGCCTCTCCCGTTGCGGAGCACAGGCTCCGGATGCGCAGGCTCAGCGGCCGTGGCTCACGGGCCCAGCCGCTCCACAGCATGTGGGATCTTCCCGGACCGGGGCACGAACCCCTGTCCCCTGCATCGGCAGGCGGACTCTCAACCACTGCGCCACCAGGGAAGCCCCATCTTGCCATTTTTTACTCAACCATACATCCTGGAATTCACTCCATAGCAGCCTATGGAGATCTTCCCCCCTCCTCTTTTACGTCTGCACAGTAATACATCAGAGTGTATTCCACCAGTTAACTACTGCTAGTCACTCCAATTTTTCATTTTTGCAAGCACTGCTGCTACAACCCTGCACATACATAATTTTATACCTTTGCAATTCTACCGTTGTGACGTATTCCTAAAAGTGAATATTGCTGGGTCAGTGAGGAAATGCATTTCCCATTTTGCTGGATGTTGACAAATTCCATTCTTTAGGAGTTTTACCATTTTTCATTCGCACCAGCAATACCGCTGAGTGTCTTACTTTCTCCACAGTTTCACCCAAAAAGTATAATGCCAAATTTTGGGGGGTTTTTTTGCCATTCTATTAAGTGAAAACATGGTGTTTCAGTACAGTTTTAATTTGTACTTCTACTATTATAAGCATATTGTCATGTTTAATGTATTACTTCTACTCCTTTTCTGTTATCTAAAACCTACTCTTTATCATTATTAAATCTTTCCTTCTGCATTCTTTTCTTTTGTTGTCTTTCTACCTTTTTGAGTATTCACTTATTTTCATTTTCATTGATGTAAACATTTGATGCTAAGAATTTTCTTATGATAAAAGCTTTGGCTATAACACAGATGTTCATGTGGCATATCCAGTCTGCCACCTGTTTTTATAAAGTTTTGTTGGAACAGACAAACTTGTTTATACATTGTCTACGACCGCTTTCACACTACAATGGAAGAGTTTGAAAGCTGCAAGAGATCATATGATCTGCAAACTTTAAAGTATTTACTATCCATCCTTCTGTAAAAAGAGAAAAAAAAAAAAAAAGTTTACTGACCCCTGCTATAATGTACAGATTCTGATGTGTCGTGTCAAGTAACCTAAAAATTCTACTTGAATTTTCACTTTAAGCCAAGAGTTGTTTGGCAGTATGTTTGTCAGTTTCCAGGTGGAAGGGCCTTTTTTTCAATTTTTTGTACTGATTTTTAGTCCAAAAATGCTATATCTATTTGGGGGGAAAATTTTGGAGAGTTTTCTTTATATGTCAACAAAAAATCATTTTTTCATCAATGCTCCACACGCTTTTTCAAAGATGGTGTATTCTCCCATATGCAATATACAGCCACGAGATCCTCCTTTTGGTTGTGTTATTTAGGTCTTAAATAGCCTTATAAAATTTCTGTCCACTTGACCTATCTTCAACTGAGATTTTAAGTCTTCTTTTACTAATTCTTATTGACTCTCCTGAAACTGTTTTAAAAAAATCAAAGTTGTCATTAATATCCATGTATCCAATAATACATCTTCATTAAGACTTGCAGCTTGTAACCTTAAAATGTTACCTCTTTAATGATTTCTAGCCTGAGTTCTACCTTGTGCAACATCAAAATAGTGACCTCTGTTTTCCTTTTATTTGATTTGTCTGGCATATCTTTGCCTAACCTCTTATTCTTAACTTTTCTGAGTCTTTCAGTTTTGTGGTTATATCTTTTGTATAGAGCACAGAAGCGGCTTTCGCTATGTTAGTTAACCTGAAAATACTTTTTTTCTCTTAAGAAGCCAGTTAAGCTCATTTAATGATATGCCTGATATGGTCTCAATTCTGTCAGAGAGAATATATAAATGATCTCACTGTGTTTATTTCCTTTGTTCTTTTTTCCCCCTTCCATATTTCTTTTGGTATCTAGAAACGTTTTGGTTTTTGTCCTAATGGTCCCTTTTTATGTGAATACCTTTATATAATCTTAGTTCTCTCTTAAATACTGTCTATTGATTCCCTAGTATAAACAATATAGAAATTAGCTCTTTTCTTCCTCTCATACCATCTCTGCACTGCAACCCCCAGCATCTATTTAAACTAATAATATTCTTTGATGCCCTGGTGAATTTCTATAAGGCAATCAATGAGTCTATTAAATCATTTCTTGGTTGTCTGAAATTTATTCTCTAATAGCTTTCTCAGTAAAGATTTATGTGAACTATATTCCTTAAGTTCTTGAATAACTGTAATATATCTACATTGTCAGAGCATATAACAAGTACATACTACTTTCTCACCCTTTCTCCCGCTTATTAAATTCAGTTCTACAGTCAGACATAAGAATTCCCTGCAGAACATCTCCCCTGTTGTTTTCTTGGCATAAGACATTAATGTACAGACTCAACAGCATGGTATTGGCATAAAGACAAATAGATCAATGGAACAGAACAGAGAGGCCAGAAATGCAGACATACATGGACAATTAAATTGACACTTGACAAAGGCAGTGCGGTACAAAAAGAATAGCTTTCTCAGCAGCAGTGGTGGAAAAATTAAAATATCCACATGTAAAATGAACTTGGATCCATGCTTTATACCACATACAAAAATTAACTGAAAATAGATCATTGACCTAAAAGTAAAACCTAAAATTATGAATCTTCAGGGAGAAAACATTTGTGTTAGGTAAAGATTTCTTAGATACAGCACAAAAGGAAAATTAAAATAAGATAAATTGGACTTTATCAAAATAAGAAATTGGGGATACTTGAAGAAACAACTAAGGCTGGTATACAAACAACATGAGATGAATCTAGAAACTCTGTTTTGCCAGAAAGTAAGAAGTGTTCAAAAATCAACAGGGGTGTGTCAAAGGACAAGATGTCAACTTGAAGGATTTGTACTACCCAAATGGGAACAATTTGATTATCAAAACAAAAAATTAAAGAAATGGATTATTACATATTAAATAAAAAATTTCATAAGCCTATAATGATAAATAAATGGAAAAGGAAAATGTCACTGAAACAGTAAATTATCAACCGATAAGCATGGAATGATATAAAAATCACCATTTTGCAACATCAGAGTAATAACTGATGAAAGCGTGAATCAGCAGTGGATGCCCATCAAAAAAGCTTTTGGGAACAGAATATTCACACAGACCCCAAAGTACCTCACAGGATGTTACGTATTAATTACAAAGGGGAGAAAAGACATCTTTAGGGTGGAGAAATCTGGCATTCACCCCCTTAAACAAGTGATCAAAGCCAACACCAATAATATGGGACAGAATGAGATCATGGTTTCCTAATGTAAAGCACTGAAAAGGACACATCATTTATGCCCAAAATGCTGCTTCAGTCTGGTTACAATAAGGAGAGAGAAGCCATACATTGAGCTTGAAAAAAGAAGTTTAATATAAATATTTGTTAACCACATGAAGGAATTGGGTTAACAAAACTGGTCAGTAAGACGTAGAGAGTACTCTAAAGAATACAGGTATAATATCAGACATGATATGATACGATATGGCATAATAGCCACTACCTCTAAGGCTGAGACAGAATGCCCAAGGAAGTATTTTCCCTCCAGGGCTGATATTAGACTTTGGTGGAGAAGGCACAGCGAAGGCTTGCACTTTGGTGCTGCACTAGAGGGATTTGTTGGAGATCCAGTCTTTGGAACTCGTCCACAAATGTATTCTATGGAACGTGCTGGCAATCTGTATCTTGGATCCTTACAACATCCCCTCCATCCAAAAACAAACAAACAAAAAAACCCCACAACTGGGTTTTTTTTGTTGTTGAAAGGCAATATTGGGACTATTGGCAAAATCTGAATATGTATTACGTATTAGATAAGAGTGTTGTATCATTGTCAAATTTCCTAAATTTGGTAACTATGCTGTGCTTACATACAAGATTATCTTTGCATATGTCAAAACTCATCAACTTGTATATTTTAAATACGTGAGGCTTACTGTATGTTTAATCTTATCTCAATAAAGCTTAAAAACACTTTTAAGAAGAGAATATTCTTCAGAGACACATTGACATGTTCAGGGCTGAAGGGTCATGATATTTACAATTTACTCATATGGGTCAGAAAAAAACAACTAAGTATACTAACATGAGAAATTTAAATAAAATATAGCAAAATCTGGTATCCTTAGTAAGGGTACATAAGAACAATACTTGCTAAGTTCTTAAACGTGGTCTTTATGCTTGAAAATCAGTTGGTTGGATACAGTCTCAACTCACATTTTCTTTCTGTGAAAATCTTAAAATCTTTACTCCATGGTCTTCTGGACTCTAATGCAGATGTTGGAGTCTAATGATAATCTGACATTCTTTCCATTATAAGTGATGTAGTCTTTTTGTATAGCTGTCCAGAGTGTTTTCTTTTTCTTTAAAGCCCTAGAACACGTTTCAGTGGTGCCTGTTCTGTTTCAATTTTCCTAGGCACATGGTAAGACCTTTTAATACAGATGTTTATCATCCTTTCAACATTTTCTCAGATTGTAATTTTTTTCTGTTCTGTTGTTTTAGTACTCTTCATATTATAAACATCCATTTATTTATGGGTATGTGAATATAAAATCTTGTCACTTTCTCTATGAATTTCTTTGATCTCCTTCTCTACTTGTTTGATTTGTTTTCATCTGTCTTTTTCCATCCTTTACTTTTTTTTTTTTTGCGGTACGCGGGCCTCTCACTGTTGTGGCCTCCACCGTTGCGGAGCAGAGGCTCCGGACGCACAGGCTCAGCAGCCATGGCTCACGGGCCCAGCCGCTCCGTGGCATGTGGGATCTTCCCAGACCGGGGCACGAACCCGTGGTCCCCTGCATCGGCAGGCGGGCTCTCAACCACTGCGCCACCAGGGAAGCCCTCCATCCTTTACTTCTTAAAAAAAATTTATTTACTTTTACTTTTTATTTTTGGCTGTGTTGGGTGTTCGTTGCCGTGTGCGGGCTTTCTCTGGCTGAGGTGAGCGGGGGCTACTTTTCGTTGCGGTGCTGGGCTTCTCATTGCGGTGGCTTCTCTTGTTGCGGAACACGGGCTCTAGGCACACAGGCTTCAGTAGTTGTGGCACGCAGGCTCAGTAGTCGTGGCACACGAGCTCTAGAGCGCAGGCTCAGTAGTTGTGGTGCACGGGCTTAGTTGCTCCACGGCATGTGGGATCTTCCCGGACCAGGACTTGAACCCATGTCTCCTGCATTGGCAGTTCTTAACCACTGTGCCACCAAGGAAGCCCCCATCCTTTACTTCTTTTATGGTAGTTTCTAGAGTGTCTATTCATTCAAGAACTTTCTGGTTTATTTTCATTTCTGAAACACTTCTAATTTTATTCCTTAACTGTCAGTTTTTCTTTTCATGACATCCTATAGCACAGCCAACTCATTTCTAAACTTTTGTAATTATGGTTTATGTTGTTTTCACATAACATACTGTTTTATTTGTAGAAATAGGTTTCATTATATCCCTACTTTAAGACCTAGGTACAATGCTATCTCAATTTCTTTAGATCTATTCTTGAGGGCTATTGTCCTTTTTTCTTATGTAATATCTTTGAATGGTGTAAAACCACAGTAGATTCCATAATTCATAACAAGGGATTTTCCTATGTAGAGGTTGTTTCCTAGATTCAGAGTTCTAAGGTTTCCTCTTACATTTTTACCACAAAGTATTCAAACCTATGGTACCCTAGTGTAACCACTTCTGTAATATTTTCTGAAATCTGCCTCCTCTGGTCCCCCTTCCCACATGTATCTGAACCTTCTCTCTTCTTAACCCCTAAATTCCTATCCTAGTCAACTTGTGTTTATTTGCAGCAGTTTCTTCTCAGCATGGGGCTCTGTTCTTTTCACTGAATATTTCCAAGAACCTCAGGCACCAGGCTGTCCTAGCTCCCCCAGACTTTCCTGTGGCAAACTCTTTGCTTCATTTCAGACTCATGTTAACAGTTTGTGGACCACATGTTGAGTAGCACTACCCTGAAACACTCTGCTGCTTCAGAGAAGGCATACAGGTATCACTATAAATTCTGATCTCTAGCAGCAAACATGATCTATAATCATACTACGTTTTACTGGGAAATGCCACCCACTTTGAGCACACACAGAGAAACCTTCTATATTTATGCCTTTTCTTGCCTTCTGTCCTGTTCACAATAAAGAAAACATTTCTTCTCCTATCCAGTCACTAATCTCTCCACCATGCCTTGGATCAATCCTACCCTGTCTTCTCAGAAGCTCACACACTCACAAATCTCTTCTTTTGTACATTCAATAGCTCACTTGACTGGATCCCAAAACAGATCTACTATATGATCCAGAGATTCCACTCCTGGGTATATATCTGAAAAAAACAAAAACACTAATTCAAAAAGATATATGCACCCCAATGTTTATAGCAGCATTATTTATAATCGCCAAGATACAGAAACAACCTAAGTGCCCTTCAACAGATGAGTGGATAAAGAAGATGTGGTGTGTGTGTGTGTACACACACACACACACACACACACACACACACACACACACTGGAATACTAGTCAGCCATAAAAAAGGACAAAATTTTGCCATTGGCAGCATCATGGATGGACTTGGAAGGCATTATGCTAAGTGAAATAAGTCAGACAGAGAAAGACAAATACTGTATGATATCACTTGTATGTGGAATCTAAAAAAATACAACAAACTAGTGAAAAAACAAAAAAGAAGCAGACTCACAGATACAGAGAACAAACTAGTGGTTACCACTTGGGGTGGGGGACAATATAGGGATAGGGAAGTGGGAGGTACAAACTACTGGGTGTAAGATAGTATTACAAGGATGTATTGTACAATACAGGGAATATAGCCAATATTTTGTAATAACTGTAAATGGAGAGTGACCTTTAAAAATTGTATAAATAGGGCTTCCTTGGTGGCGCAGTGGTTGGGAGTCCGCCTGCCAATGCGGGGGACACGGGTTCATGTCCCGGTCCGGGAGGATCCCGCATGCCGCGGAGCGGCTGAGTCCGTGGGCCGTGGCCGCTGGGCCTGCGTGTCCGGAGCCTGTGCTCCGCGGCGGGAGGGGCCGCAGCAGTAAGGGGCCCACGTACCCAAAAAAAAAAAAAATATATATATATATATATATATATATAGAATAAATAAACATGCTTAAGCCTTTCCTATTCACAAAAAAATAAACAAGAAATATTCCTCAACTCCTATTTTTTTCTCTCCAGGTACTGCCTTATCCCTTTCCTCCCTCCCTTCAGAAGTAAACTTTTTTGTTTTGTTTTGTTTTTTAACAGAGTTGGTAAACTTTTCCATCTATATCTCTTTACCTCCCACCCACCCCAATATGGTTTTCCCTTCTATCTCTCTACCAAAATAGTTGTGGCCCGCGTGCCTAGAGCCCGTGCTCAACAAGAGAAGCCACTGCAATGAGAAGCCCATGCACGGCAACGAAGAGTAGCCCCCGCTCGCCGCAACTAGAGAAAGCCTGCACGCAGCAACAAAGACCCAATGCAGCCAAAAAAAAAAAAATTCCTAAAGGTTTGTCCTAGGTGATCTCTACACTCTACTTTCCAAGAGTACAAGGGAAGGAAACAGAGGGAAGACAACAAGGAGACCAAAAAGGAAGGGTCAGAGAAGTGGGAGAACTTGAACAGCAAGTCTAGAAGATTGATGAGGACAGGAAGAAACGTAAATCAACATATACCAGTACAGAGACAGACAGACACTAAGAATCTCATGTGCTTTAGGCTCTCTTCCTGGTTATGCTTAATGCTGATATATGTAGTCAAGAGATCCCAGGGAGACTATTTATCCATAATCAAAGATCTTCTGGTAGTTCTTTGAGGAATAGGGTTGTTTTGCAACTTCAAAGAAGAGAATTTGAAAAATGTTTTAAAGACTAGATAAACATGCAAAAACACTGAGGCAATTCAGCTGATATTTATATGTTCACGTGTTGTTTTAAACACAAATATTTGAACATGCACCCTACATATATATTTATTATGTACATATGCTAAAGTACTAGTGTATCTTGTACATAGTAAATCACATAAATATATTTTTAAAGAATGAAATAAATGCTTTTAAATGTATTGCTAATCATGAAAGCTTCATACCATTACTGGCTAATGGTCCAAGATGTGATATACACTTATGGCACAGTTCATTAACATAGAGGATGTCAATCAATTTCAAAGAGTCTTATTAATTTTGAAACTTTTAGGCCCAATTCTTGTTAGACCTAGTTAATCATTGCTGTCAACTTCACAATAAGACTGATGAAGAGCCTATGAAGGATCAGTTCTGCCATTTTATGCTGCTATGCTTGCAAAATTAGCATTATCTTTATCACAGCTGAATTACGAGACTTCAAAGATTCAAGTAATTTAAGCCTGGTGGGAAAAATCACAACTCCATCAACTCCATACACCTGATAAAATTAAACACAAAATGAGGCAGCAACGGTTACAAGCTTTCTATGGAACATGGATCTCCTTGCCTGCTAACCCACCATTGACTGCATATTCAGGTATCAAGAATGCAAGTATCTATCCCCCTACAAAACACTGAAAAAGTCATTAAATATGAGCAGCTCTGATTTCTCTGGGCTCAGTTTTCTGTATCTTCCTAAACTGGGTAAGAACCAAGCCAACAGTACCCAACCTTGATTACAGACTTAAATGGAACTATCTCTATGCTTTTAATTAGAATTGGGATCACTTTATTTTAAAGAATTTATAATTTTTTTAATTGAATGAAGTATAGTTGATTTACAATGTTGTGTTAGTTTCAGGTATACACCGAAGTGATTCAGTGTTTTATATATAATATATATATATGTTCTTTTTCAGATTCTTTTCCATTACAGGTTATTACACGATACTGAGTATAGTTCCTTGTGCTATACAGTAGGACACTGTTGTTTATCTAGTTTACATATAGTAGTGTGTATGTGTTAATCCCAAACTCTTAATTTATCCCCCCACCTTCTCCCCCTTTCGTAACCATAAGTTTGTTTTCTATGTCTGTGAGTCTATTTCTGTTTTGTAAATAAGTTCATTTGTATCATTTTTTAGATTCCACATATCAGTGATATATGGTATTTGTCTTTCTCTTACTTAGTATGATAATCTCTAGGTCCATCCATGTTGCTGCAAATGGCATTATTTCATTCTTTTTTATGGTTGAGTAATATTCCATTGTATATATGTACCACATCTTCTTCATCCAGTCATCTGTCAATGGACACTTAGGTTGCTTCCATGTCTTGGCTATTGTAAATAGTGCTGCTATGAACATTGGGGTGCATGTATCTTTTCAAATTAAGAGTTTTCGTCTTTTCCAGATACATGCCCAGGAGTGGGATTGCTGGATCATATGGTAAAACTCTATTTTTAGTTTTCTAAGGAACCTCCATACTGTTCTCTATAGTGGCTGTACCAATTTACATTTCCACCAACAGTGTAAGAGGGCTCCCTTTTCTCCACACCCTCTCCAGCATTTATTATTTGTAGACTCTTTGATGATGGCCATTCTGACCAGTGTGAGGTGATTCCTCATGGTGGTTTTGATTTGCATTTCTCTGACAATTAGTTATGTTGAGCATCTTTTCGTGTGCCTGTTGGCCATCTGTATGTCTTCTTTGGAGAAATGTCTATTTAGATCTTCTGCCTATTTTTTGATCAGGTTGTTTGTTTTTTGATATTGAGCTGTATGAGCTGTTTGTGTATTCTGGAAATTAATCCCTTGTTGGTCACATCATTTGCAAATATTTTCTCCCATTCTGTAGGTCGTCTTTTCATTTTGTTTACGGTTTTGTTTGCTGTGCAAAAGCTTTTAAGTTTAATTAGATCCCATTTGTTTATTTTTGCTTTTTTTCCATTACTCTAGCAGACAGATCCAAAAAATACTGCTACGATTTATGTCAGAGTGTTCTGCCTATGTTTCCCTCTAGGAGTTTTATAGTATCCAGTCTTATGTTTAGGTCTTTAATCCATTTTGAGTTTATTTTTGTATATGACATTAGAGAATGTTCTAATTTTTTACATGTAGCTGTACAGTTTTCCCAGCACCAATTATTGAAGAGACTTTTTCTCCACTGTATATTCTTGACTCTTTTGTGGAATATTAATTGACCATAGATATGTGGGGGGGATCATTTTTTATGGCTATTGCACATGTGCCCTACATCTTATAATTTAGGGACTTTCCAGACTGTTGAAACCGAGGGGCTTTTTTGAGTGGCATCCATATGGAACTTCTCTAGGAATGGAGATTAGACCCTAACTTCACTAGGGTCCTGGTAATGGCCTACCATGATCTTCAGTCTTTTGACAGTCATTTTAGTTAAAAACAGATGTGAAAATCCATAAACTTACTTATCCAAATTGTGTTACAATTTGTGGGAGAAAAAAAAACACAACGGAGTCTGCAGTAGAGAAATCCCATCACCTCCAAGGCAGCTGTGTATAGTTTTGTTTTTGTTTTTTTCTTTTATGAGAAGATTTATTCCTAGTTCTAGGTCCCAATCTTCCAGGGCTCTAAGCACAATTAAACTTGGTGGGTAGGTGAGGGGAGACCCATTCAGATACAGCACAAGGGACTGCCTAATTTTAGAGGGCAAATGAGGATTATTCTCGTTCCATTTGCTAAACCATGTATTCCCTGGGGCTACACACGCCACACTTATTTCTAACTCACATAAAGTTAACTTTTGGACTTGCAGCAGCCCTGACTCCTCCCTCAGGATACTTTGTGTACAGTATGTGCAATGTAACCAGTTAACATGCTTATTCATGTGGCCACAACAATCTACACATCAAGTACTTTCCAGCTTAATTTATGCAAATAAGTTCTAATGTTTTCCCTCACCTCACTAGAATTTTATTTCATAATGCAGCACACATCCCATTTTAGAGACTACTGGTCTAGTGCATACTTGAAAATGCACATAAAATTTGAGAAAGGGGTCAAGGTAACAGGAAGACACAAGAGATGTGTGCATCTAGGTGATAGTTTAAATTGGTGCGGTCTCTAAGAAAAATTAAAGGGACAAATCTAAGGATCTAAGAACCAAAGTTTGCTGATTACCCACATTTGAGTATATGAAAAAAGTGCAATGTGATTAAAAAATGGTCTTCGGACATCAACTTTTCACCAGGACAGAGTAACTAGTACCAAGACAAGCTTGCCTGACATGAATAACTATATGTAACTGGGAAGAATAAACTCAGGAAGCGAGCCCCTATAATATCTTGATTGTCTGCCTGGGAACTATATCCTGACCACGGTACAGGGAACTAGAGGCTCAGCAGAACACAGCTTAGGAGCCAGGGGAAATTTGGGGCTGTGAAACAGATAAGTACTGGAGAGAAGGGAACTGCACAGAGGAAGGGTGCCAGTAGTCTATGTAGGGTTTCTCCAAATTCTTGGCTGAAGGCTACCACTCATGTGCAGAGTGAGACTTACCAGAAGTCTACCAGAGAGCAGCTGCTAAGGGACTGAGAGAGGAGCAAAGATACTAGAGGCCCAGCAGGAACAAAAAGAAAATAAATAAAAAGATGGTAATCTTAAATTGGACCATGCTAATAAATTACTTAAAATATAAATGAATTAAACAATTAAAAGCAAAATTTTACAACTTGGATAAAAAAGCAAGACACAACCATACACTATCTACAAGAGATACACTTTAAATATAAAGGTTAAAAATAAAAGGATGGAAAAATAAACAATTTAAACACAAAGATAAGAAAACTGGTAGCTATATTAATATAAGACAATGCATAGGTCATGAAACAGTAGTATGAATGATAGAGAACAACATTTCGTAGTGTTAAAAAGGGCAGGCAATTCATCAGTAAGACAAAGCTTCAAAATACTTATAGCAGAAACTAACTGGATTAAAGGAATAAAGAGAGAAATCAGCAATCATGATTGAAGATTTAAACATTCTTCTTTCTATAACTGATAGAACAAGCAGACAAAAACAAAAACAACAACAAAGGGACTTCCCTGGTGGTGCAGTGGTTAAGAATCTGCCTGCCAATGCAGGGGACATGGGTTCAAGTGCTGGTCCGGGAAGATCCCACATGCCGCAGAGCAACTAAGCCCATGCGCCACAACTACTGAGCCTGCGCTCTAGAGCCCGTGAACCACAACTACTGAGCCTGTGTGCCGCAGCTACTGAAGCCCATGCACCTAGAGCCCGTGCTCTGCAACAAGCCACTGCAATGAGAAGCCACGCACCACAATGAAGAGTGGCCCCTGCTCGCTGCAACTAGAGAAAGCCTGCACGCAGCAACAAAGACCCAATGCTGCCTAAAATAAATAAATACATTTAAAATATGTACAGCTTTAAAACAAACAAAAAACCAAACCTAGCAACAAAAACAATAAAAATATAATTTTTTTTAACAACACTATCAACCAACTTGACCTAATTGACATTTACAGAACACTACTCCCAACAACTGTAGAATTTAAATTCTTTAAGTGCACATTCACCAAAATAGATGATATGCTAGAATATAAAATGTCTCAATAAACTTCAAAAGATTTAAACCCTATAGAGCATTTTTTTTACTACAATGAAATAAGCTATCTAGAAAATCCCCCATATGCCTATAAATTAACACACTTCTAAGCAACCCATTGGTCATAGAAGAAATCACAAGAGAAATTTTAAAAATTTTTAATGGAATGTTAATAAAAACACAACACAAAATTTGTTTGAGGTGGCTAACACATGCTTAGAGAAAAAACTGTACCTTTAAAGCAGAGACAATAAATAAAATTAACAAAGCCAAAAGTTAGTTGATAAGCCCTTAGTAATAGTAACCAAGAAAAAGAATAAATATGAATTACATATAGAAACAAAAGAGGAGATATCATTCAACTCCTGAAAACACTACAAGGATAAGGGAATATTGTGAACAAACTCATGCCAGTAAATGTACAAACTAGCTGAATCATATAATTTTCTTCAAACAATTTACCAAAATGGATTTGAGAAGAAACAAAAAATCTGAGAGCCCTATCTCTATTAAAGACACTGAATTCCTAATCAAAACGTTCCCCGTAAAGAAAACTCCAAGTCCAGGTGGATTCACTGGTGAATTCTGTCAAGTATTTAAGGAGGCATTCATAGCAATTTTACAAAAACTCTTTCAGAAAATAGACATGGAGGGAACACCTCACACCACATTTTGAGGTATTACCTTGATAGCAAAATCAGATAAAAACACAAGGAAAGGGCTTCCCTGGTGGCGCAGTGGTTGAGAGTCCGCCTGCCGATACAGGGGATACGGGTTCGTGCCCCGGTCCGGGAAGATCCCACATGCCGCGGAGCGGCTAGGCCCGTGAGCCATGGCCGCTGAGCCTGCGCATCTGGAGCCTGTGCTCCGCAACGGGAGAGGCCACAACAGTG
This sequence comes from Phocoena phocoena, assembly GCF_963924675.1. Lineage (NCBI taxonomy): Eukaryota > Metazoa > Chordata > Mammalia > Artiodactyla > Phocoenidae > Phocoena > Phocoena phocoena. Next base: position 91,048,734 of record NC_089227.1, on the reverse strand, counting down.
AGAGGCCTGCGTACCACAAAACAAAACAAAAACAAACAAACAAAAAAAACCACAAGAGAACCATATCACCAATGTTCCCCATGAAGAAAAAAAAAAAACACCCCAAACCCCTTAAAGTGTTAGCAATTCAAATCCAGAAGTAAACAGAAAGGATAATACATCATGACCAAGTGGGGTATACACCAAGAATTCAAGACTGGTTTAACATCTGAAAATCAATGTAATTCACCACAGCAACAGAAAAAAAAGAGAAAAACCATATAATCATTTTAATAGATACAGAAAATGCATTTGACCAAAATTTATCATTCATTCATGATTAAAAAAAAAACCTTCAGTACAGTTGGAATAGAAGGGAACCTCTTAATTTTGATAATGGGCATTTATAAAAAACAAACAAGCTAACATATTAGTGGTGAATGACTGAATGTTTTACCCCTAAGATCAGGAATAAGAAAAAGGATGTCATCTCTCATTTAATATTGAAATTAAACTTCTATTCAATATGCTACCAGAAGTCCTAGCTAGTGCAATAAGGGAAGAAAATGTCATAAATTATAAAGGATGAAAAGAAACAACTACCTGCAAGTAACATGATAGTCTATGTAGAAATTCCTAAGGAATCTACAAAAAACTACTAGATTTAATAATTGAATTTAGCAAGAGAGTAGCATACAATCAATATACAAAAGCCAATTGTATTTCAATATATTAGCAACAAGTAATTGGAAATGAAAAATTTTAAAACACCAATTTGAATATTGTTAAAGAACATTATCATAAAATATTTTAGAATAAACTTCACAAAAATTGCCCAAGACCACTATAAGAGTACTGAAATTAAAGATCTAAATAAATGGGAAATAAAACATGTTCATGGATAGGAACAGTCAATATCGTTAAGATCATTCTCCCCAAATTGATATCTAGATTCAATGCAATTCCAATCAAAATCATAGCAGACTTTTGTGTAGAAATTGATAATTCGATTCTAAAAACTTGTAAAGAAATGCAGTGACTTTAAAGGGCCAAAACAATTTTGAAAAAGAACAAAATTGTCCAATTTCAAAATCTGCTTAAAAAGCTAAATTAAAAATAAAAAAACATTATTAGTACTGAACGAATAGATCAATAGAATAGAATAGAGAGTAGAGAAACAGAACCATACATATATGTTCAACTGACTTTTTACAAAAATGCCGAAAGTAATATAACGGGGAAAGTACTCTTTTCAAAAAATGGTGCTTTAACATACGGTTAAAAACATAAACCTCAACCCTTAACTAGCACAAAAATTACCCAAAATATATTACAGATCTAAATATAAAAGCTAAAACTATAAAAGTACTGAAAGAAAAGACAGGAGAAGAATCTAAGTAAACTTGGAGTAGGCACAGAATTGTTAGAACACGAAAATCACTAACCATAAAAGAAAAAGAAATTATAAACTAGATAAAATTTAAAACTTTAGCTTTTCAAAAGACACCATCAATAAGAAGGTATAGTCAGGGAGTTTAGGATGGACATGTATACACTGCTATATTTAAAATGGATAACCAACAAGGACCTACTGTACAGCACAGGGAACTCTTATAAATGTTATGTGGCAGCCTGGATGGGAGGGGAGTCTGGGGGAGAATGGATACGTGCATATGTATGGCTGAGTCCCTTTGCTGTGCACCTGAAACTATCACACTGTTAACTGACTATACTCCGAAATAAAATAGAAAGTTAAAAGAAAAAGAAAATGAGGGACTTCCCTGATGGCCCAGTGGTTAAAGACTCCACGCTTCCAATGCAGGGGGCACAGGTATGACCCCTGGTCGGGGAACTAAGATCCCACATGCCGCATGGTGCAGCAAAAGAACAAAAAAGAAAAAAAGAAGATGAACAAGCAAGCAAAAGGAGTGGAAGAAAATACGTGCAATACATGTATGTAGACAAGCGCCAGGAAACTGGACATATATAAAGAATTTTTACTTTTCAGTAACAGGCCAAATCACCTAGTTTTACAAATCTACAAAAGCCTTAAACTGAAACTTTACCAAAAATAAGTAAGAATAGCCAATAAGCACAGGAAAAGATGCCCATTATTATTCATCGGGGAAATGAAAATTAAAATCATGAGATACCTCTTCAAACATGTTAGAACGGCTAAAATTAAAGACTAACACCACCCAAATTAGTGAGGACATTAACGCGAACTCTCATACACTGCTGGAGGGAATGCAAAATGGTACACCAGGGTAAACATACACTTATGACACAAACAAGGAATTCCAATTCTAAGTATTTATCCAAGGAAATGAAAACATATTGACATAACGACTTGTCTACAAATATTTATAACTGTTTTATTCATAACAACCCCAAACTGAAATCAATAGCAACTTCCATCAACAGGTGAATATTGTATACAGATCTTAAATCTTAAATCCTTTGTCATTATATATTGTACTCGAAACGTGATTAATACCTTTCTCCAAGAACCAAAAGAAATCAGCTCCCAGAATTGATAGTTGTATCTTACAGACTGCCAGTTAATAAAGAGGACTGATGGACTCATATTTTACTCTCCCTTGACCCCTTTCAAAAGCGTGCTCTCAGTATTCTTTAAAAATAGCTCTTAGAGCTTGCTACTCTTTGGCTGAACAGTACATCCACACTACAAAATACTGCACAATATTGTAACATTTCTCCAAGATCAGTTTGTCTCCTGACTTCATATGTACCTAAAGAAAATGTTTTCTAAGCTCTTCCCTCTTTCCTGGACATTACTGCATACTAAGAAAATGAAAGTCGGGACTGAGGTAGTAAACCAACTTTAGCTTGCGGTCACTCACCCTCATTCCTTCCAACTGGTAGCCTTACAAAAGTTTGAACCAATGTTCTCAATGGAGGCTTGGTGGCTAGTGTAATTGTGTCTAAGCATTTACAAATTATATGTTTGTTGCTATAAATTAGCTTTGTTTCTTCTTTAAAATAGTCAAACCATTATGTTGATTTTTGTAAAAAATACATGTTAGAAAAGACTTGCTTCCTATAAAGTTCATTTAGGATATAACAAAGGGAGCAGCAAACAGTACTTAATAGAAAGGGAAACTAGGTCTGATACTGTGGAGAACACTACACCTTGAATTTTTAATTTTCTAAAGAATCCTCTTTGATCAACTGTACTTTGGAATATAATACAGCTTGAGCTAAAAAAAACTCAAAACTCCCCCCAAAAAACTAGGGTTTATGATTATACTCTAGAACTCTAAAACTATGACATACTGGGCTCTCTGGGGTGAGAGGCCTAGAAATCTAGATTCTCAACAAGCATACCAGGTGATTCTAGTAGAGCTAAAATTTGAAAACCCCTATCTAAATCTAAAAGAGTATAATTGCAACACATGTGGCTTCAACAAAACTTGTTTTGTTTGGCCTACAGAATGGGTCTATATTGTGTGCGTGTGTGTGTGTGTGTGTGCGCGTGTTTTTAATTACTTGCCAATATCTAATACTAGAAAAACATGACATAAAATCCAGACTCCAGACTTCTCGTTATCCTCCAACCCTGGCCCTGCGCTATCACAGGACAATCTGCTGCAGCTAAGCACAGTTTGCTCCCCTTTCCTTTCACTCCCCACCATTCCCTATTATTTTACCCCAGGCTCACAGTTCTCCATCTCAATTACTTGCTTAGCTCCTGAAGGTACTGTAGTTTGACCTATGATGCCTGTACCCACAAGTTCATTAGGAGAATGAAGAACAGAGATAATCAAATGAACCCTATTTATTTACAGTTGATCCTTGAACAAGTTTGGGGTTAGGAGTGCTGACCCTTCCGCAGCTGAAATTTCAAATATAACTTACAGTCGGCCCTCCGTATCACCAGTTCCGCATCCTTGGATTCAACCCACCGCAAATCTTGTACTACTCTAGTATTTGCTATTGAAAAAAATCTGTGTATAAGTGCACCCTTGCAGTTCAAACTATGTTGTTCAAGGGTCAAGTGTAGTTCTGAAATATATTGCCTAAACTTTTGTTACAGCTAGTATTAAAGTAAGTTTGCAAGGAGAGAGGAAGGGAGAAAATATTCAAGTTATTAAGACTCAGGATAGTATTTTTAATTTATTGAAGATAGCCCTAACTATTTTTTAGAGGTGTATGTGAAAGTATCATTTAACAAAGGCTTCTTCTTTCTTAGTATAAAAACAAAAACATTATCTTCCAATTTAAATGCTTTCCTGAACTCTTACTTACAATACAAACACAAAGGTAAAAAATATTTGGAGACTGGAACATTTTGAGAACTCTATATAATTGCAAACTTGCCTCAGAGTTGAGGATCAGAGCTTTTATTACCCACGTTCTCATTCATTCAGATCTAAATGTCATGGCCTGGCACACAATACATCTTAATTCTAGAATTATGCAAAATTTAGTTCCAAATTAGCTACTGGCCCATTTGATCATTTAAAATATAAATAAAAGAAACCCTTAAACGTGTCTAAAAATTAAGAACTAAAATTTAAGTTTCACCTGTACTAACATTCCAACAGGTGGGCCATGGCAGAGCAAATCAGCGTGAAGGATCCGAGATGTTACCCTACTTGTAAGCTAACAAAGTAGCTTCCACGGATGCTGGTTGAAGACAGGAGACTTGTGGGTCAGATACAAAGGGCAGTTTGTTACTTCCAGTAATAATATAAGCCAAAGTGTCAACATTTTTGCACTGGTTTCCAGAGGCCCGGTTCCCACCTGGCAAGGTGAAGAGGGGCAGCTGATGCTTGCACAGGCAATGGGTTGTGTTGCAGAAGAGGAAACCTAAGCCTAGGGAACCCTCATCTTTTATGATGGGCAATAAGCATGCCTGCCTTTCACTCCAGAAGGTGACATCTATCTTTATTATACTGCACCACATGCATGGCTATTCTTTGCTCTGGTGGAAGACACTATCTCTACCTTCCAAGGCTCTTCCTTATACAAACATCCTTTAAAAACAGAAACAAAGGGCAGTCAGTACCTCCCCTGGTAAGACCTGCAGAAACAGAGAAACCCACGGAAAACTGTCTCTCTCAACTAGACACTGTTCCTAACATATAATTAAATCAAGAATCTAACACTACAACCTATTTAAAAGCATCAATTTCATATGTTCTTTGACCTAGCTCAACTGTTTAATCTGCATTTTATCTCTAATTAAATCAACTAGTCCCTTTAAAAAAGGCAGTATATATTAAAAAAGAATTATTTCCACTTTGTATTTTTTAAACGGAGGTGCTCAAATTTGCAATATAAACATTTAAAACCTCAATTATTCTACTAGAAACAATTTACTGTGCTTACTTTAAGTGTTTCAAACCTGTTAACGTTAGCAATGGGAACTACCTGTCAAAAGTCTCATTATACAGTAACAAACACCACAAAGAGAACAGTAACTTCAACATTTCCAGCTGCTGTCCACAAAATACAAGAAAATGCGGCACCCCAAATCACTTTGTTCTGTTTCTCTTTACCATTTACTGTCTCAAAATAAAATCTCCGAAAAAGAAGGACAACAAAACACCGTCTCTTAGTTCCTTTGTCCCCATCGGAGAGGAGAGAACTGGGGGCTCATTAAGGTAAATAACCCAAAACATGTAAGACAAAAAATAGACGGCATCCGATCTGTAATCAATCATCAAAGAAAGTCACCATCACTTCATCTTTATCCCTCCCTCCCCCTCTCCAGCTCAAATAACATGGGTACATACGAGATGATTAGGATCACATGGACCTGGACAAAGCTTTGGGGAGGCAGAGGGCAGCGGTTAACTAGATGCAGTCGTCAAAGGACCCGAGATACTACAGCAGACTCCAACAGAGGTTTTCAAAAGTGCGGGTCGCATGGGCCATGCACCCGGGGGGAGAATGCTGGGGAGCAGCAGCAGCAGCGCGGCCAAGTCTACAGCGCCGGTGGAAGTTGCTCCCGGGGCGCGCGGTACGCCGCACAACGCGCGGGCCCTCCATGTCACCGCCGGCAGTACAGACCCTCCTCGCCCCTCCCCCGCCGCGCACCCCGGGCGGCGGCGACATGACAGCGGGTCGCTGCGCCGCTCCAGGGCGCCGGCCTGCCCAGGCTCTCCACCCACTACCGCGTCCGCACCCGCCTCTCACCTTGGGTAGCGAACGGCGAGGAGCCGCTGACCGGCGAGCCGGGGGCGGGGACGGGCGGCGGGGTCTCGGCCGAGCCCAGCATGGGGGCGGGCAGCATGAGGTAGCGCTGGGGCGCGGGCAGGCAGCGCTGGCAGAAGGAGTGCAGGCAGGGCAGCAGCTTGGGCGCCCGGCTCTGGATGTTCTGGTGGCACACGGCGCAAGTGTCCAACAGGTTGAGCCGGGCCGCCTCGCCTCCGCGCTCCGAGTCGGGGCCCTGCCGACTCTCGGCCTCGTTCTCCCCGCTCGGCGGAGCCGAGGGCCCCCCGGCGGCCGCCGCCGAAGCCGCCGCGGCCGCCGTCGCCGCCTTCTCTACAGCCACCTCCATTGTCCTGCCCCCGCCGCCGCCGGGAAAAGAGGAGCGGGTTCTCTGCCCGCCGCCACCCCCGACGACTTCCTTCTCCTCCTTCTCCTCCCAGGCCGCCCGGGTGACTCGTAGGAGAGGGAGGGAGTCCAGGGCCAAGGAAGCCTCCTCAGGCCCCGGGGATCCGCCTCCCGGGTGGCGCGGCCGGAAGAAGGGGATCTGTCAGTGGGGACTGCTCTTCGCACCGGAGAGGCTGCGCCCCGTCCGCTTCGCCAACCGCCGCGGCTCTCGTCAAATCCGCCCAGCCCGCCCTCGCCTCCCGGCCTTTCTCTCGGGCCCCAGGACCCACCTCAGGCCCCGCCCCCTCCCTCCCTCTCCCAGCAACCGAGGCGACTGCAAGGAGTGCGCCGCCCAATAGCCGCCGCGCCTGGTCGGGGGGCGGGGCGTGCGGAAGCCCGCGAGGCTCGGACGGCCGTTGCGAGAGGCTGGGAGGTGGGCGGTAGCTTGCCTAGCCCCGCCCACCGAGCTCCTGGAACCGCGGCCTCTGATTGGGCCTTTGTGTGTGTTTAGCTCCCCCTAAAAAGATTAAGGGTTCATTTGTTAACGATCGACCACCTAATTCGGTCCGCTTGTGTTAGCTCCTCCTATGGGGCGGGGCTTCACTGTGTCGGCCCGACATTGTAAATTAAGTAACTGCTACGAAAAACTCATTTTACTACTGCAGACAGGGGTACTGTAGGAGGAATAAATATGGTGGGAGGGTAGAAGGATGACGAAGTGGAGAGAGTGAAAAGCAAAGGAAAGAATTTTGAAAAAAGGGAAAATGTTGTGTAGAAAAGATGTTGTGGAGGAGGCATGGATTTTGCCACCTGAATTTACTCATCTCTATGATGAATTGCGAGCATGAAGAGTAAGAGGGGAGGTTCTCTTGCAAGTCGGGAATTTTTAAAGGATTTCCCCAATGAAAAAGGTGAAATTAATTTTTAAAGTCAGTGATTTGCTTTTTAAGTAAATAAAAATGGTTTATTTTCCAAGGAGTTAATATATAAAGATTGTTTGAAAGTGTTTTATTGCATAAACATGGCATCATTACAAGAAATAGAAACAAATGTCAATACTGATAGCCAAATAATTCTAAAATATTCTTTTTCATCTCCCCAACCCCACCCCACACTTATATCAGAAGTTACACATATTTTCACTCTAAAAATGGCCAAAGGGGGCTTCCCTGGTGGCGCAGTGGTTGAGAGTCCACCTACCGATGTAGGGGACACGGGTTCGTGCCCCGGTCCGGGAAGATCCCACCTGCCGCGGAGCGGCTGGGCCCCTGAGCCATGGCCGCTGGGCCTGCACGTCCGGAGCCTGTGCTCCTCAACGGGAGAGGCCACAACAGTGAGAGGCCCACGTACTGCAAAAAAAAAAAAATATATATATATATATGGCCAAAGGGCAAACTCCAGACATCCTAGCTCTCCCTCGAGACCTTACCTTTCCCAAATTATTCCTCTCCTAGCAGCCTCTTTCCCAAACAGATCCTTAAATCCAATTTCCATAGGCCTCCAGAGTGAAGTTTTCCTTCTTAATGATATTCAAGGGCTATTTATTTTGTATAGTAGTAGTTTCTTAAACCTTAGTTTACATAAGAATCACCTGGCAAATTTACTTAGACGCTGATCCTTGGACCCCTCCCCATATTCAATTTTAGCAGCATCTCCTGATTGTGATGTGGATGGTCCAGGAACAGTTTTAGAGCAACAATTTTCTTATCCCACCTGTTACCCTCCAAATTTCATCCCCATACACCTCTCAAGCTGAAACTCCCACTACTTTATGCTCCAGCAATTTTAACTCTTCCCTGCTTTACACATGCTTTTCCCTTTGTTTTGAAATGCCCTTCCCTCTGTACCCTATGTTTTTATAGCCGTACCTTGAAAATCTTCATATAGTAGGAAAGCAAATTCTGTATTAAAAGTAATGCTTTTAATATGCTAATAATTCATTGTAGAGGTGGTATACAGGATTCAAGCAGACTGAAAGACAAGTGCCTTGTATTCCTTCAGATGATGGCAGTGGAGAAGAAAAGAATGAGGTAAATTGGGGAGGCTTGTTTGGAGAGAATTCCATGCAATTTAATACAACCCAGTAGTTCAGTTTCTCAAATCATCATGGATAATTAGTCTTAGAGAAAACTATTTTCCATATTCTTAGACTTCCTAGTCTCATGTAATTAAAACAATCATGTTTTACTTTGTTCAAATATATATGGCTTCTGGGTTTTTTTAAGTCCAGAAAATGAATTTATTGTTTTAGGTTTTTTTTTTTTTTGGTACACGGGCCTCTCACTGATGTGGCCTCTCCCGTCGTGGAGCACAGGCTCCGGACGCGCAGGCTCAGCGGCCATGGCTCACGGGTCCAGCCGCTCCGCGGCATGTGGGATCTTCCCGGACCGGGGCACGAACCCGCGTCCCCTGCATTGGCAGGCGGACCCCCAACCGCTGCGCCACCAGGGAAGTCCTAAGTTTTTTAAATCACAATTATCTTATCTATATATTGTCCTCCCAAATGTATTGCAAAAATATTTCACAGAGATCCACACTCTTATTCTTCCTTAATTACAGCTCTCTCTATTGCCCTCTCTTTTTCTATAATTCCTATGGCTCCCCACTGCATCCAAGGCTCTCCAGGATTTCATCCCTGCCTGATAGCCTCATTCGATCTTCCTGCCTGATCCTCACTGCTTTCCCATACCCATTCTAAGCTTCAGCCTAATTGGATGGCTTGTCATTTTCTAAACTTCACCAGCACTACTTTTATCACCACTTCTGAGAGAGGAGATACAGGTTGCCTGTACTGGAAGAGAAGGGAGTCTGCAAGGAGAGCAAGAGCATTAGATGCTGGTGAGGATTTCTCACACCCACCCCTTAAAAGGTAGCAATGGTTGGAAATTCTTGAACTTCCAAGGAAGTTTAACAAAATTATTTTTGAGTAGAACTCTCAGAGGTTGTGACACCGGTCTGGACAATATGAGTTTGAGATTACCCCTTCGCTCAATCTCCTACAGCTTTAAAGGAACAAAGTAAAGATTGCTGTCCCTTCAGTAGTAGTCCAAAGGCTTGGATGACTTGAGGCTTCATTGTTAGGACAAGGAGGATGCAGTGTGCAGGGACCAAAGACTGTCCTGCATTACTTCAGCGGCTTCCGGAGAGATGTCAGCAGTCAAGAACCAATGGAGGCAAGGCACATTCTATGTATGCCACCGTAAACCAAGGATGCCCAAGGACCCAGTGTCTCTCCCACATATGCCATGGCCCTATTACGGCCTCGGATCTTCAAATTGGCCCTAGATAGAAGGGAGAATGAATATTGTATTGACTGACTTAAAATCTGAAATGATGACCAAAACCAAAATAGAAACAAAACCTAAAGTACCTGAGAATATGACTAGATTAAGTTTCCTGCTATCAGAAAAATGTTAAATTCCGTTATTTTTTAAAAAATGTTTATAGGGAATTCCCTGGCAGTCCAGTGGTTAGGACTCTGCACTCTCACTGCTGAGGGCTGGGTTCGATCCCTGCTTGGAGAACTAAGATTCCACAAGCCACAAGGTGAGGCCAAAATAAAATAAATAAATATTTTTTAATTAAAATAGTTTATAGTCTGCATACTACTTGGTGATGCAGTAAAGGGTTAACTCAGTGAGGGTGGGTTACACAATCATCCTACATATTCCACAGAAAGAACTGGCCCTTGAATAACTCCTGGGAGATGATCTCTGAACTGTTACCTTACCTAATAAGAGTATGTTTGTAAGCTTGAAGTTTTGAGCCACACTCTATCAGTTTGATCTGATACTTACAAGGCTAACAATGGTTTTTGCATACCTGAGGCCCTGGGCCATGCTGTGTCAGTTTGACCTCTGAGGGGCTGGAGACTGAGTAGTTAAGATCAATCACACAGGTGCTGCGTGGCTTCACAACTTACCCCCAATTAAAATCCTGGATATCAGGGCTTGAGTGAATTTCCCTGGTTAGCAACATTTTGCATTTGTTATTATGTAGTTGATTGGAGAATTAAGGCTATTTGTGGGATGCCACTGGGAGAGGACATTTGGAATCTGGTTCCTGGTTTCTCCTGGACTTTGCCTATGCACCTTTCCCCTTTGCTGATTCTAAGCTGTATCCTTTTTCTGTAATAAACTGTAACTGGGAGTATAGAAACTTTCTGAATCTTGTGAGTCCTTCCAGCAAATCACTGAAACTGAGGGTGGTCTTGTGGACACCCAACACAAAAGGCATGTTATTTCTCCTACTAGATTATAATTCCTCGAGGCTAAGAACCATTTCTTCTCTTCTGTATTCCTTTAATATCTCACATATTTCATGGAGGCCAAAAATCTAGAGCTTGCTTTAGTCCTGCTTTAGTCCTCTCATCCTCTGCTCCTTTCCAACTATTTGCCTTGATTATGGTCCCTTTCCTCAAATGTTTTGCTCTTGTGAGCCATCTGCAAAAGAGTAAGTAAGGTCCAGGACAGATATTTGCAGGTGATTTTCCATTTTCCTGAACACCTCCCCTCCCCAACGGTTTTTTTCTTCCAGGTAAATCATGTTTTCAGAATGTTACCTGCAGAAGAAAAGAAGTTGGGTACGGGCTAGAGAGTAATAGGAGAAGGGGTATATTCATCCCCTTGTTTGAAGGACATGTGTAACACAGAGAGCTGTAAATTGAATATTCACTCATGAGGCTCTAGTCAACTTACTACCTTTCTGAATAGTTGGAGTGAATCAGCTTAAGAACTGGAAACAGGGACTTCCCTGGGGGTCCAGCTAAGATTCTGTGCTCCTAATGCAGGGGGCCCGGGTTTGATCCCTGGTCAGGGAACTAGATCCCACGTGCTGCAACTAAGAGTTTGCATGCTGCAGTGACGATCCTGTGTGCTGCCACTAAGACCTGGCGCAGCCAAATAAATAAATACATAAATATTTTTTTTAAAAAAAGAAGAACTGGAAACAATACCTGAGCACGCTGTTCTGGGACTATCTGGGGGAAGAGAGAAGCTCCACATTTTAGTAGTCTGCCTGCTCTGTGAAGGCACTTTAATTTTTAAAATTGAAATATAGTTGACTTACAATGTTGTGTTAGTCTCAGCTGTACAGCAAAGTAATTCAGATATATATATATATATATACATACACAGACATATGTGTATATATATGTATATTCTTTTTCAGATTCTTTTCCATTATGTTATTACAAGATATTGAGTATAGTTCCCTGTGCTATACAGTAGGCTGTTGTTGGTTATCTATTTTATGTATAGTAGTAAGTATCTGTTAATTCCAAACACCTAATTTATCCCTGCCCCCCATCCCCCTTTCCCCTTTGGTAACCATAAGTTTGTTTTCTATGTCTGTGAGGCTATTTCTGTTTTGTAAATAAGTTCATCTGTATAATTTTTTTAGATTCCACATATAAATGACATCATATATGCCCAGGGGTGGGGTTGCTGGATCATAGGATAATAAATAAATAAATAAATGTTTAGTTTTTTAAGGAGCCTCCATACTGTTCTCCATAGTGGCTGCACCAATTTACATTCCCACCAACAGTGTAAGAGGGTTCCCTTTTCTCCACACCCTCTCCAGCATTTATTATTTGTAGACTCTTTGATGATGGCCATTCTGACCAGTGTGAGGTGATTCCTCATGGTGGTTTTGATTTGCATTTCTCTGATAATTAGCAATGTTGAGTATCTTTTCATGTGCCTGTTGGCCATCTCTGTGTCTTCTTTGGAGAAATGTCTATTTAGGTCTTCTGCCCATATTGTGATTGGGTTTTTTTTTGGATGTTGAGCTGTATGAGCTGTTCGAGCTGTTTGCATATTTTGGAAATTAATCCCTTGTCAGTCGCATCGTTTGCAAATATTTTCTCCCACTCCATAGGCTGTCTTTTCATTTTGTTTATGGCTTCCTTTGCTGTACAAAAGCTTTTAAGTTTAGTTAGGTCCCATCTGTTTATTTTTACTTTTATTTCCATTACTCTAGGAGATGGATCCAAAAAATATTGCTGAAATTTATGTCAAAGAGTGTTCTGCCTATGTTTTCCTCTGGGAGTTTTATAGTTTTATAGTATCTGGTCTTACATTTAGGTCTTTAATCCACTTTGAGTTTATTTTGTATATGGAGTTAGAGAATGTTCTAATTTCATGTTTTACATGTAGGTGTCCAGTTTTCTCAGCACCACTTATTGAAGAGACTGCCTTTTCTCCATAGTATATTTCTGCCTCCTTTGTCGTAGATTAATTGACCATAAGTGCATGGTTTTATTTCTGTTCTATTGATCTATGTGTCTGTTTTTCTGTATTGGGTTTTATTATGAGGTTAGGGATTGCAGAGGGGGAAAAGAAGAAAAAAGCAATGAAAAACTCATTAGATCAAGAGTAGATCAATAAGAGGACCAAGAAAAAAAAGAAAAGAGGGTGAGAACAAGGAAGATAATAAAGGAACAAATGAAGGAAAACAAACAGAATAAAGGGAAAAAGCAACAACTGTTGCAGGTAACATAAGAAGAGAAGAAAGGAAAAGTGTAGTAATTAGGAGCTATAAGGAGAATGAGGAGATCTGTGACCCTCTGTGAAGAAGGGGCAGATAGTGAAAGATGAGTGATTGGACCAAAGCAGGAGATGGAAAGGACTCTGAAGATGACATGGTTTATTCTTTTTTTGTCAAACTTTTTTTTTTTTTGCGGTACGCAGGCCTCTCACTGTTGTGGCCTCTCCCGTTGCAGAGCACAGGCTCCGGACGCGCAGGCTCAGCGGCCATGGATCACGGGCCTAGCCGCTCCGTGGCATGTGGGATCTTCCCGGACCAGGGCACGAACCCGTGTCCCCTGCGGACTCTCAACCACTGCGCCACCAGGGAAGCCCTGGTTTATTCTTAAGAAAAAATTTCTAAAACATTTATCCTGGCACAACTCAACATAAAGCACAGCAGTAGCACAGGAAATTTCTACTTTTCAAGAAATATTTCACTTGATAGTATAATGCATTGTACAGATTTCTACTTCTGAAAAGTGTCATTCTTTTGGGTTATTTTGAAAAAACCTTTAACTCTATTTATTTGAAACAAATCTTAATTTGTTACATAGCTTTTGTTTGCTTTTATGGTGGTGATATAATTAACCACTACTTTTAGTTATGCCTGCTTTTCTGTTCTACAATTTGTTCTTAATGCAGCCCAAAGATGCCTGTCATTGCCACCTACAGATTTCATTGCTACTGGGGAGCATCTTTTCAGACTCTATCTAGGTAAACATACTCTATACGAACACACACACACGTATGTAATTTTACATAATCGAAATCACAATATACATGATTTTCATAATTTTTTAAAATGCAATGCTATGGACTGATTTGTGTCTCCCTTCACATTCACACGTTGAAGACTTATACCCAGATGTGACTGTATTTGGACATAGGGTCTTCAGGAGTAAATTAAGGTTAAATAAGATTATAAGGGTAGAGCCCTAATCTGATATAATTGGCGGGCTTATAAGAAGAGAGAGCAGAGTGCAGTGCGTGCCACCCTGCTTTCTCCTTCTCTCTTTCCTGGAGCATGTACACCAAGGAAAGGCCATGTGAAGACCTAGCAAGGTGGCCATCTGCAAGCAAGGAAGAGAGCTCTCACTGGAAACCTAATTGGCCAGAACCTTGATCTTGGACTTTCCAGCCTCCTGAGCTGTGAGAAATAAATTTTTGTTGTATAAGCCATCCAGTCTGTGGTATTCTGTTATAGCAACTCAAGCAGACTAAGAAACCCAACAATACATGTAGACATCTATAGATTTCTAAAGCCACTTTTAATGACTGCCTATGACTCCATTATAAGAACATTTATGGGAAAAAACTATACTGACAGACATTTAAACTCATATTAGCTAAGTTATGCTGTGAAAATTTCTGTGGCTCAAACAATAGCAAGTTTATTTCTCTTTCGTATAACATGTACCACTGTTCTGTGCTCATTCAAGACAGCAGATTCCTTCTAGCTTGTTACTCTGCCATCCCTTAAAATGTTGTCCTTGTCTACATGGCTAGACCTGACCCACAAGCATCATGTTTTCACTTGGGAAAAAAAGAGGAACTGGCAATTTTCATCAGGTAACACAGAAACCGACCATTTACTTCCATTATGTTGTTACAGGGCCACAGGAAACTTCAAGGTCAGCTGGGAAATGTCCTCTTCAGTGGAGTAGTCTTGTATCCTAAAACTTAGGCGAGTGGAGATTCTATTAGTAAAAGGATAAAAGGATAAAGGAAGGTTGGATGTGGCAGAAATTAGTAATCTGACTTATGATTTTTTGCTGCATTTCATTTATCTCTGTGGCCTTAGATTAAATTTTTGAAGTGGAATTCTTAGATCAAGGGTTGCACTATTAATATCTTTAAACGTATCGCCACACTGCCCTTCAGAAATAATTTCTATTACATTCCTACTGATGTTATATGTGAATACCAATTTCCCTGCATCTTTGCCATTATTCTAGTTAATCTCTGCAATCTGAATGTCTAAAAAAGGTAAGTTATTATTAATTTTATCTTCATTTCTTTGATTAGTGCTGAGACAGAACATATCTTCATATATTTAGGGAGCATTTATATCTTTTTCATTTGTGATTGCCTGATCATGGCCTTGGCCTATTTTTTCTATGGCATGCTCATCATTTTTTCTATTGTTTTGAAAGAATCATTGTTTATCACACACCATATGTTGCAAATTTTTTTCCCATGCGTCATTTGTATTTTAATCTTGTGGATTTTTTTTCCTTCTAGACAGAATTGTTGACTTTATGGTCAAATTTATCATTTTTTTTCTTTATGGCTTTGGATTTTGTGACATGTTCAGAAATGCCTTCCATCTCAAGATTATACAAGTATTCACCTATATTACCTTCTAAGGTATAATTTTAAGAGGTACATATTCATATAGTTAAAAGATAAAAATAAAGCTACATAGTGAAAAAATCTTGCCATTACACCTAACCTCTTCTGTCTCATTAACCTCATGACCCTCCACTTCCCCTGGAAAATTCACCGTAAACTCATGAGAGAATGAGAGCAAAAACGGCAAGTAACATATCAGTGTATTTAAAAAATTGTTTTGACCTCATGGCTCCCTTGAAAGGGCATCAGAGAGCTTTCAGAGTTCTCAGACTACATTTTGCGAACCACGTGATAGCCCGATACTAGCAGCTAAAAGACTTTTCATAAAAGCTCGCTGAACAGATTAATTTACTAAATAATTACATACTTCTTTAGTAATTTATAATTTTTACAAGCTTTTCCAAGTGACTGTTTCATAGTATTATATATTTTTAAATTAAGCAATTATGGAAGTCTGGAATAAAGGGTAATGGCTCCCATGTACAACCAACCCAGCACTAACTTGACTCCTCATGGTAACAGAGGTAGCAATTTGTTGTATATACGTCTACACCCTTTTTCTACAAATGTGTATTCATATACAGATGTGTACTGGGGGCTTCAGGTTTGTCCTCCCCTGCACCCGAGCACACATATATAGGACTGTGCTGTAGAGATGTTTTTTCTGAAACTTGCTATTTTTACTTTACAGCCTGAAGATCTTTTCATAGTTTTACATACGAATGTACTTCATTCTTTTTAACAACCACATAATATAGTAACAACTCTGTGACATGAACATTTTATTAGTTGGGGGGAGGAGAGGAGGGAAAACCAAATTCATTCTCGTTTCCATGTGGATTACCGGTGGTACTAACCATGTTCATTAAATGATTCATCCATTTCCTCCTCATTTGATATGCCACCTGTAGCTTATATCAGATTTCCACATATGCATGGGTGTGCTTCAGATACCATTTTGTTGATTGTTCCTATTTTTTTTTAATTAATTAATTAATTAATTAATTTTATTTTTGGCTGCCTTGGGTCTTCGTTGCTGCGCGTGGGCTTTCTCTGGTTGCAGCGAGCAGGGGCTTCTCATTGCAGTGGCTTCTCTTGCTGTGGAGCATGGGCTCCAGGTGTGCGGGCTTCAGTAGTTGTGGCACATGGGCTCAGTAGTTGTGGCTCACAGGCTCTAGAGCACGGGCTCAGTAGTTGTGGCACACGGGCTTAGTTGCTCCGCGGTATGTGGGATCTTCCTGGACCGGGGCTCAAACCTGTGTCCCCTGCATTGGCAGATGGATTCTTAACCACTGTGCCACCAGGGAAGCCCCTGAGTACTATTTTAATTTCTGTATCTTTATAATATATATTGCTATCTAAGAGGGTAAGCCCACTCTCCCTTTTATTTCTCTCCTTAAATTGTTTATGCTATTTTTCTTTTACATGACTATAACTTATTGAGTAGATATATTCATAGTTTCTTTTTTTCTCATATATGCTCATAGTTTTTATTTATTTAAAAATTTTTTAAATTTTGAAATATAGTTGATATACAATATTATGTTAGTTTCAGGTGTACTACATAGTGATTTGATATTTGCATACATTGTGAGATGATCACCACGATAAGTCTAGCAACCGTCTATCCCCATACTAAGTTATTACAATATTATTGATCATATTCCTTATGCTGTATATTATATCCCTGTGACTTATTTATTTTATAACTGGAGGGTTATATCTCTCAATTCCCTTCACCTATTTTGCCCTCACTCCGACCCCCCACCTTGTTTAGACTATTCTATGTTTACTATTCCATATACACATTTTTTACAAGAAAAAGAAGTACCTTTATTATCTTCCATAATCTATTTAAGGAATTTTGCTTCTCAGAAGCAATTTGAATAAGAATACAAAGACATTTTTTTTTTGCACAGTCGTGTATACTCTAGTCAAGACCTATCACAGAAACTTTAAGCAATCAGGAAGCAGTTTTTTAAAGTATCACATCATTATCCACATACATTTTATAATCAGCTTATCAAGTTCTATAAAAAATCTAATTGTGATTTTAAAAATGAAATTATCTAGTTTCGAACAGGAAATACATAGGCCTGATGGAAAATTCAAAGTGTATATGCGGATTTTCGAAAGCAGTCATAGCAAATGGCATGTAGATGCTAATGGCTAGCAGAAAATTAATTTATAACTCTTATGTTCTTAGTTTGTGTCATGACCATTAATTCTGTCTTTAGTTTGTACCTCTATTTTTCTCAATCTTATTTTTATTATAGTTAATTATATATATAATTGTATCTCTCTCCCCAAAAGAAGTGTGGGCTTCCCAGGGGCAGCACTTGTGTTGACTTCTCTTTGTAGTCTAGTGCCAAATACATAGCCCAGAGCCTTGGGATGGCATTAAGGAAAGAGAAAAGTAATTGGTTTTGATATGTAGGAAGGTGAGTTATATTAATACAGGGAACAGAAGGAGTAGACACTGAAAACTGAAAACAATTGTCACTTAAAATATGTAAACAGTCATCTGCCTCCTAGAGGGAGAGACTTGATTTACATTAAGGTCGATCATCCCTGAGTTCCAGGAAAACGATTCTAATTTTGCTTTATTTGTGCAAATGCAAAGTAAAGACCTTTTTGGAATGGAGCTGTGGTCTAGGAGCTAATATGCTCCTCATAATTTTATAACATTTGTCTTAAGGCTGGGCAGAATTGTGTATTATGTTTCCTTTAGATTCTCATTTAGAGAAATGTTTGTTTCCTAGATTCCAGTTGTCCCATGCAATCACTTCTGCGTATTCTTGGGCCATATCTGTAGTTATATCATTTATGCTGTTATTTGCCCACAGGAAATCACAGAAACCCTGGAGACTGCTGAAACAATATGCAGGCCTGGTCATCCCTTCATGTGCGAGGGAAAACTGTCCAAGGAACTACACTGATCTTGGTGCTATTTGACATAGACTAGACTGTTAATAGGACATGGTTTTATTCAAGACTGAATATTCTGGACTTTGATAACACTACTAATATTTTAAAGAAGATGCAATTTAGGGAGTAGATGAATAAGAAGAGAGAAGCATTAGAGAAGTGATTAACAAAATCTGGAGATTAGTTACTAGATCTATTAGTTTGCCCAACACAATACTAAAGCTTTGACTTTTCCCCCTTTAGTCTTTTCTATTTATTTATTTATTTCCATTCATTTTAATAGACTTTCATTTTTAGAGCAGTTTTACATTCGCAGCAAAATTGAGCAGAAGGTACAAGAGTTCCCATATACCCCAAACTCCCCACACAGGTATAGCCTCTCCCGTTATTAACACCCTCTGATGAACCTGCATTGAAACATCTTTATCTTCCAAAGTCCAGAGTTTACATTAGGGCTTGCTCTTGTTGCTTTGACATTTTATTTATTAAAATACCTTGCCTGAATTTTTAAAAGCTTGTTTTCGTCTAAAATCTTGGAAAAGCAGAAAAACACATATAAGAAAATAAAAATCACCTGCACCCTCACTCAGGAAAAGACCACAGAAATATTTTGATATACAGATTTCCAGGTCTTTCTGTTCTTCCTCCCTTCTCCCTTCTTTCCTTATTTCGACCTCTCTTTCTCCCGTTCTTTCTTTCTTTCTCCTTCCTTCCTTCCTTCCTTCCTTCTGTCTTTCTTTTTTCTTTCTTCCTTCCTTCCTTCTTTCTGTCTTTTGTAACACTTTTTCACCTATTTTCATTTTCCTATGTTGTTTTCTGACAGGAGTATTTTTAGTGGCTATATAGCATTTCATCACATAGATACAATGCAGTTTAGTTAAGCATACTCAGTACTGGTTTATGGGTTGTTTCTGCTTTTTTGGCTGTTATAACTATTGCTGTGACTTTTTAAAAACTGTACCTATGCAATCATTTAAGTTTGTGCATGCTTTTCTCTGTAGCATAAAGTCCTAAGAGTAGAATTTTGGGGTCAAATGTATATAGATGAACATATTTTAAATTGAACTGATTTATACTTCCACCAGTGCACTAATACATAATAAGATTATGTTTTTAGGGCTTCCCTGGTGGCGCAGTGGTTGATAGTCCGCCTGCTGTTGCAGGGGACGCGGGTTCGTGCCCCGGTCCGGGAAGATCCCACATGCCGCGGAGAGGCTGGGCCCGTGAGCCATGGCCGCTGAGCCTGTGCGTCTGGAGCCTGTGTTCCTCAACGGGAGAGGCCACAACAGTGAGAGGCCCGCGTACCGCAAAAAAAAAAAAAAAAAAAAAAAAAAAAATTATGGTTTTATAAAAAGAAATAGGAAAAAGCAACTACCAGTCATGCAGCTGACGGCTTCTAGAGGAGCTAAATCGATATTGCTTTCCATTTCCAAGGAATGGATGGTCACCGGTGTAAGGGATAAACTGGAGTCATTCATTGTACAATTTAGAAAAAAAGGTATTCTTGAAGCTCTAAGAAGTTCTGAAATCAAGTGTTCCAATAGAAAGCGAGAGTCCGTATTGCAGTTTTTATTACCAAATCTCATCTGGAGTGATTCAATTCAAATATTTATGAGCAATGAATAATGAATCGAGTGTAATAAATAGTTATTTCTCTTAATGATTGATACTTACGTGAAAGAAGGCAAATATTCTCAGGGGATGAAGTGTGACTGGACCTCATGATTTCAACATGAATTTTTGTTTCCTATGCAGCAAATTATGGTTTTGCAAGAACTTTTACTGTATTCTTATGTACTACAATACCTAGCACATAGAAAACACACTAAATATTTCTTGAATAGATTAAATAAATAAATAAACTATGTTTGGAGAAATAAAAAAGCAAGACCACATCTATGGCTGAGGATGGGGATTCCTCTGAAGCTCATGGAATCTATAGTCTGTTAGGAAGAAGTCTATCCTGGGAGAGAAAACAAGAATATAGGATATGGATGAAGGGAAACTGAAGTCTACTCCGAGCTTCAAAGTACTTGATGTCTGGCCTGTAGGCACTAGCGTGTTACAGCTGGCTTGTACTGGCTAGCAAGAACCAATTACTATAATTTTCAGGAATCTTGTGAGCTGGTGGTTAAATTGTTAGTAGCTTAAAATCGGCCATGGTCAGACTATTTACACCATGGAAATCAGTAAACATATAAATGGATACACTCCCGATTCCCCCAACCCCCAAGCCAGTTAGACCTATACTAGCACATCACTGACTCCAGGTAAATGAGACAGACTCACAGCACAGTGACATCCTAGACATCCCTCGTCTGCCTGGGGCAGTCTCACTGGACACCAATTTTCCTGAAGTTATTATTAATAGCTCCCCTTTCACTGTTGAAAGTATCTAGTTTGGACAGTAAATATTTGGTTATTCTAGCTCAAGGTACTCCCTTAAGGAGCGGTAGGCTGGCCCTGCAGGCCAGGTTCAGGGACTCCCAGTTCAAGACCCCAACTGGGACTTGGACCTATGGAGTTTGAGGAACACCATCTACAATTATCCTTTTGTTTAACATCTTTAATTCATTCCTCCAAACACTGGTGTTAATTAAAAATTCATTTTCAGAAACTTTATTTCATTAATTTTAATGAAATTTTAATAGGAAAAATTATGATGCCTTAAATCTCAACCCAAGAACCCATATAATTTTGGCAGAAAAATGTAATAAGTAATACAAATAATTGTATATAAGCAATAAACAATTTGAAAATATATAAACATGATTTGTATATAAAGTGAAATGTAATGAAAGTTTATTGTACTTGCCAAAGGATGAATTAAAGACCTGGTGGTAGATGGTGGAGGAAGAAGCAGGGGAGTCCTTCTGGGAAGGTAGTGAAGAGGATACAAATGGACGTTCAGATATTCAAGACCAGAGTCAGATGCACTTGACAATTATCTCTTCTTTCTTGAGACTGATGCTAGAAGCAGCTCCTTGGTCAACTTTCCAGCATGTACGACTGATTCAGAATTTTTCTTCATCTTCTCACCATTTACAAAAATTCTTACACACAATATGGTGAGCTCCCCTTAAAAACATTTTAAGCATTTTATATTTTCTACCTTTTCATGCTGTTTACCACACACCTCTTTGTTCAATGGTTGGTATATGAACCATTTGGAGGCTTATACTACTTTGCACTTGAGATGCTCTTAAAAATAAAGTTATGACACACAAAAAAACCCTTTAGGACAAAATTAAGGCTAAACAGAAAAGCCCTTCAAAACAGACCAAAGAGTCTCTCTCCCTAATGCACATGAAATCATCTGCAATACAAAAATCAAACATAGCACACAATTCAGATTTGTTCCACATGATGTTCTTTAGCTAGAAACTGTTGTGTCAAGAATATTGGTGAGTGGGTCTTTGTCTGAAATCGTAATGTCAAGGTATTGCTGCTTATAGAATATTTCTTTAGGAGGTTTTTGAGTGAAAAAACAGTATACTGGAAGAATGAGTTGTCAGAGAAAATGACATTATGACTATTGTGGTGAAAAGCTGTAGACTAAAGTTACTATGGGTTAAGAATGATAACTACAAAACATTTAGCCTTGTACACAACAACAGCAATGATGTGCTGCAATTCCCTTCTGAAATCTTTGAAGTATTTAGTAAAGTCTAGTTAAATGCGCCAGCCAAGTCTTGGCGCTCATCATTGGGAACAGAAGGAAGTGTGAGTGCCCATGCTTGGGATCAAACAACAAAAGAGAAGGGAGAGGGAGTCTACTTAGAACATGTGGGCGATGAGACATCCTATAAACTTCTAAAGAAAAACAAAATCAGACTTCTCAACAGCCACACAGGAAGCTCAAAGACAATGGGGAAAAGCCTTTAGAATTATGACGAAAAATTATTACCAATCCTGAAAAGTCTTCTACATTATTTTGATTTTTAAAAAGACAACATCAGTTCATAGCTTTATGATTATGTATATTCCTAACCACTCTCCACCCTGAAAAGTAATCTCATGGGAACAACGTCTCTGTCCTATTTTTAATGTTATAATCATAGTAATGTGTTACATGTTAAGACTTGAATGACTGGTTGCCCTAGAAAGTCCTGAGGCCTTCCTTGAGCAGCCCTGTCCCCCTCGTACCTACCTCCCAAGAAGAGTTTTTTCTCCTTTCCAGAACTCCAATGTCTTTTATTTTGTATCATGATTAATTGTCTCCTCATTGGAGTATGAGGGTCAGAAGCTCAGCTTAATCATCTTGCTACACCCAGTTGCCGGCACAGGACCTTGAACCTGGTAGGTGCTGAAGAGCTCTGTGTTGAATGTTTCTACATCTTGAGTAATCTTATATCTTTGGAAATCTTTCTAAAAACTTTTCCAGTATTTCAGACTCCCTCCCCAACATCATTCCTACTTCAAAGTAAAAAAAAGGAAAAGTTCCTGTAAAACCATAATTTGCTGCATAGGAAACAAAAATTCATGTTGAAATCATGAGGTCCAGTCACACTTCATCCCCTGAGAATATTTGCCTTCTTTCACGTAAGTATCAATCATTAAGAGAAATAACTATTTATTACACTCGATTCATTATTCATTGCTCATAAATATTTGAATTGAATCACTCCAGATGAGATTTGGTAATAAAAACTGCAATACGGACTCTCGCTTTCTATTGGAACACTTGATTTCAGAACTTCTTAGAGCTTCAAGAATACCTTTTTTTCTAAATTGTACAATGAATGACTCCAGTTTATCCCTTACACTGGTGACCATCCATTCCTTGGAAATGGAAAGCAATATCGATTTAGCTCCTCTAGAAGCCGTCAGCTGCATGACTGGTAGTTGCTTTTTCCTATTTCTTTTTATAAAACCATAATTTTTTTTTTTTTTTTTTTTTTTTTTTGCGGTACACGGGCCTCTCACTGTTGTGGCCTCTCCCGTTGAGGAACACAGGCTCCAGACGCACAGGCTCAGCGGCCATGGCTCACGGGCCCAGCCTCTCCGCGGCATGTGGGATCTTCCCGGACCGGGGCACAAACCCGCGTCCCCTGCAACAGCAGGCGGACTATCGACCACTGCGCCACCAGGGAAGCCCTAAAAACATAATCTTATTATGTATTAGTGCACTGGTGGAAGTATAAATCAGTTCAATTTAAAATATGTTCATCTATATACATTTGACCCCAAAATTCTACTCTTAGGACTTTATGCTACAGAGAAAAGCATGCACAAACTTAAATGATTGCATAGGTACAGTTTTTAAAAAGTCACAGCAATAGTTATAACAGCCAAAAAAGCAGAAACAACCCATAAACCAGTACTGAGTATGCTTAACTAAACTGCATTGTATCTATGTGATGAAATGCTATATAGCCACTAAAAATACTCCTGTCAGAAAACAACATAGGAAAATGAAAATAGGTGAAAAAGTGTTACAAAAGACAGAAAGAAGGAAGGAAGGAAGAAAGAAAAAAGAAAGACAGAAGGAAGGAAGGAAGGAAGGAAGGAGAAAGAAAGAAAGAACGGGAGAAAGAGAGGTCGAAATAAGGAAAGAAGGGAGAAGGGAGGAAGAACAGAAAGACCTGGAAATCTGTATATCAAAATATTTCTGTGGTCTTTTCCTGAGTGAGGGTGCAGGTGATTTTTATTTTCTTATATGTGTTTTTCTGCTTTTCCAAGATTTTAGACGAAAACAAGCTTTTAGACGAAAACAAGCTTTTAAAAATTCAGGCAACAGATTTTGATAAATAACATGTCAAAGCAACCAAGAGCAAGCCCTAATGTAAACTCTGGACTTTGGAAGATAAAGATGTTTCAATGCAGGTTCATCAGAGGGTGTTAATAACGGGAGAGGCTATACCTGTGTGGGGAGTTTGGGGTACATGGGAACTCTTGTACCTTCTGCTCAATTTTGCTGCGAATGTAAAACTGCTCTAAAAATGAAAGTCTATTAAAATGAATGGAAATAAATAAATAAATAGAAAAGACTAAAGGGGGAAAAGTCAAAGCTTTAGTATTGTGTTGGGCAAACTAATAGATCTAGTAACTAATTTCCAGATTTTGTTAATCACTTCTCTAATGCTTCTCTCTTCTTATTCATCTACTCTCTTAATTGCATCTTCTTTAAAATATTGGAAATATGCCTAATTATAATAAGTTTATATTTTATACAGCTAATAAAAAGTTATCACCCCCCTCAGGGAAATTATGTGGGAAACATCTTCCTTAGAGAAGAAGTTTAGATTATAAATATAGAAGAATTGATAAAATTACAATATTACCACACATCCCTTAATGAAGTAATGGATCTAGGAAATGATTGTCAATAGCTGCTAAAACCATTAGGTGGAAAGTTGGTGGGAAACTTTATAATGAATGGATTAGACCAGTATCAACAGAAACCAAAGATCAGTCTTAACATCACAAAAAGAGAGAACATTAATTATTATATGCCTCTTGATGTAATGCAATAGAGAATGTATAGTACGACCAATAAACTATTTTGAGGAATAAAATCAGACTTGAATCTGATCAAGCCCCTACCTCTAACTACCAGTTTACAGGAAATTCAGAGAATTGAAGAACCTGTTAGGGGTACAAACATGGAGACGGAACTGGCCAAATCCAGAACACGGGAAATTCTGTGCAAATACAAACAACTTGGGTTCTTCAACATCGACAAGAAAATGAAGAGACAGAGAGATGGAGAGAAGAAGCAGAAGAAGAAGAGAGAGAGACAGAGAAAGAGAAAAAGAAAGAGAAAGGGAGAGACTATCTTAGAACATCAAACAGGTTTCTGTTGTGGAGGAAAATGTTCCTCTATTCTCATAGGTTCTCCAGCAGGCTTTGCAAAATTAACTGACAACAGATTAACAGGAGAAAAGTCATACATATCTATCTGATGCTAAAAGTATTATGTGGCATGAAGGGACTTCATAAAAAGAGAAAACCCCTAAAGAAACAGCTAGGCTTGTAAGCATTTATACCATTCTCCAAAAGAGGTTACATTTAAAGAGAAGTGACAAGACAAAGGAAAGGGACTTTGAGCTTCAAGAGGTGGCAAATTGTAGGAAGGCAAATGTATGAGGAAACTAGTGGTAGATAAAGGCTAGTTAGTAAGATTTGCTTACGTAGACTCTTTTTCAGCGCCATCATAAGGCTGTTATTTTCTTCTGCATATGAGAAGTGGGGGAAGGCACCTCCAAAAAGGGGAATTTATGTCGTTTTCAGGAACATAGGAGGATGGCTGAGAGCTCATTTGAGTCTTCAGCTCAAAATAATCCTTATGTCAGAGTGGCATATTTTGGGGTGACATGTTCTGATCTCCTATACATCTATAGGTGAAATCTGGAATTCACGTTAAAATTATCCAGTTTGGGAGGGGAGTACATAGGAGTGTACATGAATAAGATTGACTGTGTGTTGATACCCACTGAAGTAAGGTGATTTGTACTATTCTCCTTAATTTTGTATACAGTTGACTCTCGAACAACACAAGTTTGAACTGCATGGGTCCACTTATACATGACTTTTTTGCAATAAATATGTTCTGTACTGTGAGATTTGCAGTTGGTTGAATCTCAGGATGTAGAACCACAGATAGGGAGGGCCAACTGTAAAGCTGTACACAAACTTTCAACTGTGTGGAGGGTCAGTGCCCCTAACCCTGCGCTGTTCAAGGATCAACTGTATATCTGAACTACAATAAAATGTTTTAAAATAAAGAGCCTATATAAATACTAGATTTCCACACCCAGTTTTGTGAGGAGTAACTTGCATATGAGGAGCCTGATAAACTGTACCCAGACATTTTTCCTTGTATTTATTTTTCCTAAAAATGTTATCTAGCTATGTATTCTTGTTAGAAAAATTGCCTATGCAAGAAATCTATGAAATGACTTTCTTCAAGTTCCCTTGAGCAAGATTGAAAGAAACTTTGACTATGCTTGCAATAAATTGTTGCCTTGACAATTATTTGGACAACCCGGAGAGAGAGGTAGTGTAAATATTAGCATGCCCATTCTTTAGATAAGGAAATTTGAGATTCAGAAAAGTTGACTTTCCCAAGGTCAGAGAGTTCTACCTGAATAATTGGAAGAAAGATTAGTAGAATCCAGGTCATGTAATACTCAGCTGAGTGCTATATCTTCTTCCTTTCTTTGTGGATCATTCTGATATATGATTATTGCATTATAATATCACACTACTAGAGCTTTACTATAAGAAGATCACTTTATGTGTGAGAGGCTATTTTAAGACACTTAATGCTATTCAATTAGGGGGAAATACAGTAAATCTCTCAGACGGGATGTGAAAGGAATGTAAAACCCTGGCTTGCAAAATATGATGTCTCTTCTTTGTCAGCCAGACCACTGATGTTCCTTGTACTCTGTGCTCATTTTCATTTTGTGAGTTATCTAAAACATTTCAGTCTGTTTCAATTCTATCTGAAGGGAAAAAGGCTTTTGTCCATTCTTGCTCCAGCAAGTTAACGTGGAAGCAGGGTCGCCCTTGGGTCAGGATAACGGTAGTTGTAACTAAAGTCATGTTGACTTAAAGGAAACTGCACAACATAAGGATTGTGAGTTTAAGTTTTATTCAGCGACCTTACTGAGGACTATAACGCAGGAAACAGCCACTCAGTAGCTCTGAGGAAGCTGTTTCAAAGAGGTAGGGAGAGAAGCTTGTGTATATATGTTTTGGCTGGGGAATATGTGCAGTCAGGTACACATCTTGGTAAAGGAAAGGATGCTACTAGTCATAAAGAATAGGTATCTCAAGTTAATGATTTCAGTGTTTCTCTATGTGTGGGAAGATGCAAGACTCTGGGTTCACAAAAATTCTTCCTGAGATACACATCTAACTATCTAAGGGCCTCGCTTGTCCAAAGCACAGAGCATCACGTTATCATCTTCATTGCCTCTGTCTGGAGCACTGAGTGTACTGTTGGTCAGCGACTGCAGTGAGTCAATCTTTGTATAACTGGGTAGCGAGCAACACCCTTTGTTCTGTGTTTACAGTTTTACAGTCATGAGTAAAATCATAACCCAAAGGGAAGCTAACACACCATTTAATTTGGCAAAGCCAAATTCATTAAGTAGCACGTAGGAGAATGAAATGATGCATGTGGGCTGTGAGTAGGCTTTCTCAGGGAGCTCTTTTTAACTTGGGAAGACTAAAACATGCATTACTATAAAGATAACAATAACAGAGTTTTCAATCTATCAACAAACACTGATTGTTCACAGTATCCGTTAGGTCAGCACTCTGACACTAGATCTCTAGAAGCTGGAGGGAAACAGAATAGAAGCACAGTAATAGCTTAGTTCAATTTACAAAAGAAAGGGCCAAGAAAGGGTGAGCTTCAGCAAGAAATGAAAAAACCACTTCACAATCAAGGCAACAAGATTCTCTTCCAAATTTCACTGCAATAATTCTCTCTTTTTTTTTCTTTTTGCTGTGTGTCTTGCAGGATCTTAGTTCTCCGACCAGGGATTGAACCCAGGCCCTCGGCAGTGAGAGTGCAGAGTCCTAACCACTGGACGGCCAGGGAATTCCCTACTGCAATAATTCTGACAAGAGTCTATTACATACTGGTGAGTTTGAAGCAGAAGCAATGGGAGAATTAGAACAACTTAGAACTTCAAACTGAGTTAATCAGTAGTTGAAAAGATTAAGCAGTTGAGAGGATGAGAGAGGGGAGAGATGATATAAAAGCTGTAAATCCACATTTAACACAGCCGAAGCCAATAAGTAATGTCTAAAATTGATTTATGACAAAACAGTGGTACAATGAAAATACTAGTAGCCAACCTTTTTTAAGCATTAATGTGGTAGGGGTGGGCAAAATGGGTGAAGGGAGTCAAAAAGTACAAACTTCAGTTGCAAAATAAGTCCTGGGGATGTAATGTACAGCATGGCTACTGTAGGTAATAATACTGAATGGTATATTTGAAAGTTGTTTAGAGAGTAGATCTTAAAAGTTCTCATTATAAGAAAAAAATTTCTGTAACTATGAATGGTGGATGTTAACTAGACTTATTGTGGTGAACATTTCACAATATATACAAATATGGATTCATTATGCTGTATTTGTGAAACTAATATAATTTTGTATGTCAATTATACCTCAGTTGAAAAAAGGTACTCCCGTTGCGGAGCACAGGCTCCGGACGCGCAGGCTCAGCGGCCATGGCTCACGGGCCCAGCCGCTCCGCGGCATGTGGGATCTTCCCGCACCGGGGCACAAACCCGCGTCCCCTGCATCGGCAGGTGGACTCTCAACCACTGCGCCACCAGGGAAGCCTTCTAAGTTCTTGATATGTAATAATTCATTTCTATCCCTCAATAATCCTATGGGGTAGAAATTATTATATTTTCTTAAGCATGTTATTTAAATTGATGAAGGTAACTACTAAGAGAAAGAGCTAAGAGTTAAAAGCGGAATCCTCTGGAAATGGGACAAAGAAATAGAGAAAGATGGGGCAGGGTTCCACTGTTTTTCATTAAAACTTTTCTGAACTATTTGATTTTTAAAAATTACTTCAGTAATGTATTTTCTTGTAAAAATGTAAAGATTGCAGGTAAGGATAAAGGCTAAAGGCTAAAATCTACTCTGGATATCCACCACCAGCAGCAGACACCGTTTTATCAGTTCAGTGTGTATGTTTCTAAATATTTTCATCTGTGTTTACATATATACATATAAACTCTTGAAAATGTATGGCATTGTTCTTTGTGTGTTTCCATATATGATATACTATTTTCTATGGGTTGAATTGCATCCCCCCACCAAAGAAGATATGTTGAAGTCCTAGCCCTCAGGATTTCATAATGTGACCTTATTTGGGAATAGGGTCTTTACATACAGCTAATCATGGTCCTCATAGTGCATCCTAATCCAATATGACTGGTATCCTCATAAAAAGGGAAATTTGGACATGAAGGTAGACACATACACAGGGAAAATCATATGAAGATGGAGGATTGGAGTTGTGCTGCCATAAGCCAAAGAACACCTGAGGCCACCAAAAGCTAAGAAAACTATTCCCAGAGGAAGAGGAAGGAGTCCCCTACAGCTTTTACAAGGAGCATGGCCCCTATGACACTTCGATATTGAACTTCTAGCCTCCAGAACTATGAGACAGTAAATTACTGTTATTTTAAGCCACCCAGTTTGTGGTGCCTTGTCTGTGTTTCTTTAGGTTTCCTGCCCTTTTTTCTCCACCCCAAAATAGGTTAGAGAGCTATCCAATGTGGCACTGTTGAGTGTGAATAGGGGAACAAGTACAAACTGGGGCTATCCTGGATTAACTGAAATGTACGTCACCTAGTATATATAAAGCTACCATCTTCTAAAATGCCGCATAATATATATAGCTACAGTTTATTTAGCCATTTTTCTTCCAGCGGATGTGTTAGTTTTTTCTAATGTTTCATTGTAAAAATGATGCAATAAATACCTTTTAATGAGTTTGCTTGCATATATGTGTTAGGGCTTCTCCAGCATAAGTGCGTAGAGGTGGAACTGCTGGGTCATGAGGAATATGAATTTCCAAATTACCCTCAAAGTTGTTTTACTGATTACACTTTCACCAGCAATGTAAGAAAAACTCCATTTTCATATAACCTTACCAAACCTGATACGGTAAACTTTTTAATTTTTACCAATACGCTTGTTGAAAAGTTGTGTCTTATTTTTGTTTCAACATTCATTTCCCTGATTACCAGTGAGGTTTAGCATCTTCTCATATGTTTATTGACTATTTGTATTTTGTCTCCAATGATATGAATTGCTTGTTCATATCATTTGCTTACTTTTCTGTTGAGTTGTTTATCTTTTTCTTATTGATGTAAAGGAGGTAGATAGATAGATAGATATACATGCACAAATAGATATACACACAAATATATTCATAAATATATATGAATATATATTCTGGCTTAGAGAACTTTGTCTGTTATATACAATGCAAATATTTTCTATTAGTCTATCCATTTCTTCACATTTGTTTGTGGTATTTTTTTAATCAAACAAAATTTTAAATTTAATGTAGTCAAATTTATGAATATATTGCCTTTTTGTCCTTTGCTTTGGGGTGTGTGTGTGTGTGTGTGTGTGTGTGTATATATATATATATATATATACACACACACACACACACACACACACACACACACACACTTTTTTTTTTTTTTTGCCACAGGGCTTGAGGGGATCTTAATTCCCCGACCAGGGATCAAACCCAGGCCCCCGGCAGTGAAAGCACCGAGTTCTAACCACTGGACAGAGTTCAATAAATGGTATCACTCTTATTTTTAAGTTAATCAGTGATGATTGCACAACATTGTGAATATATGGTCACTGAATTTGTATATTTAAAAATGGATTAAATGGTTATCCTTATGTTATGTGTATTTTACCATGATTTTCTGGGCAATTGACCTAGATTAATTCAAAATTTTATGAAAGACTATGAATTTAGGTTTGACTTTTAAAAAGAAAACTGCATGATTTAAAAAGAAAAAAAAAATCTAATCTTAGCGTTTGGAAGACCATGATAATAAAGAAATATTTGGAAAGAGAAAAGAAGGAAATATGTGTAAACATTTAATATGAACTGATTAACACAAAATATTAACTAGTATAAAGAAGTCTTATAGATAGTAAATGGATTTGGAGGAAAAGATAGTTTATAAATAATATAAAATATAATTATAAAATCCCACAGCTTACTTCAGGGCCATTATAACATGGGTTTTGGGTCTAAGGACCACAGATAAAATGCTAATAGAAGACATTTGGACCCTTATCTTACACCATACACAAAAATTGACTCAAATGTATTAAAGACTTAAACATAAGACCTGAAACCATAGAACTCCTAGAAGAAAACATAGACAAAATATTTCTTGACATTGGCTTTTGCAATGATTTCTGGATAAAACCCCAAAAACACAGGCAAAATTAGATAAGTGGGACTATATCAAACCAAAAAGATCTGCACAGCAAGGGAAACAATCAACGAAATGAAAAGGCAACCTACAGAATGGGCAAAAATATTTGCAAACCATATATGTGATAAAGGATTAATATCTAAAATATATAAGGAACTCCTACAATTCAATAGCAAAAAAAACAACAACCTGATTTTAAAATGGACAAAGGAACTGAATAGATGTTTCTTGGAAAAGAAGACATACAAATGGCCAACAAGTTTATGAAAGGTGCTCAACATCACTTATCATCACAGAAATGCAAATAAAAACTGCAAAGAAATATCACCTCACACCAGTTGGGATAGCTAACATCAAAAAGACAAAGATAACAAATGCTGTGGAGGATGTGGAGAGAAAGGAACCCTTGTACACTGTTGGTAGGAATATAAATTGGTACAGCTCTTACTGAGCCAGATTCATTTGTTGGATGTGCAGCAAGCCAAATGCAGAGTCTGCTGAGGTTTGCAACAGAGAAAAGGTTTACTCACAAGATAATCAAGCCGGAAGACGGAAGACCAAATATCAAATCCAGCTCCCCCCAAGGCTGGGGGATCGGGGTATTTATGGGATAGAGCTGAGGCCTGGGGAGCTCGGGGAAAGGTAATGGAAGATAAGAAAAACGTGAGGTAATTGTCTTCGCAGGCGCAACAGGTGCACCTAAGCCACAAGCTTCTTAATGGGATGAAAATGGCTGTGTTAGCATGTTCTGAGGGTGGAGTTTTTGGCTCTTTGACATCAGAAGGTCACCAATCAGACACTCATGCATGCCCAGTTGGAAGGTCAATGGTCTCAACCTGGCTCAAACCCAAACTAGACGCAGCTGACTCCAAGTTGCTGAAAAACAACTTGGGCAAACACCTTACTGTTTAGGCTAGGAGGACATGCAAGTTTTTGTAAAAATAATTAAAGCAAGCTTCATCACTGAAGGCAGATTATGGTTCATTATTTCTTAAGCAAATTATAGTTTAATGGGTCTACCTACTGATGGCTATCCTCGGTGTCATAGCCACTATGGAAAACAGTATGAGGTTTCTCAAAAAAAAAAAGTGCTGATGGAAGACACACACAGTTGTACCTTATAACAATATGGCAATATGATCACACAGTAGTATTTGAAGGCATGTATAGCAGAATTTTTAGGGAAAAGCCTGCATATTGAAGGGGGCAAAAAGCCTGGTAGCTGCCAATACTAAGGAGCTGCCAATACTAAGGGAACATGAGTTCCCTCTACATAAAGAAGTTTCAACTGCAAAAGATTCCAAAGAAGGATTTGTGATTCTAAAAAAGATTAAAGTATCCAGGGCACTTAGTTTAACAAGAATAATGAAAAGAGGGAGTTCCCTGGTGGCCTAGTGGTTAGGATTCCGGGCTTTCACTGCCGTGGCCTGAGTTCAATCCCTGATCAGGGAACTAAAATCCTGTAAGCCATGAGGCATGGCCAAAAAAAAAGAAAGAAAGAAACAGAATAATGAAAAGAGAAAAATATGATAAAATGTAGACATCTCTAAGTATTTCAGGCTCATAAACATTCCACAGACACTCTGAGACATTATAATCTTAAGTAATAAAATTAATTCACTGTGGGGTTTTTTTAACCAACCTCTATAAAGACTTTGAAAAACCATCAGGTTTGTTGGCCTCCTAACAGGATAAAATTTAAGTTTAACTTATATTCAGTTTAGAGCTTCAGCTTTCTATATTTTGACTTGAAAAATAGACTTGCTCACAAAGAAAAGTCTACTTTTTATTATAAGAATGAAGGATTTTAAATATTCATCTGGAATAGTAATACAGAGTAAAATCTTAGAGTAAATGTGATATGTATAGTTATATATAATAGAATATTATTCAGCCACAAAAAAGAAAGAAATCTTGCTATTTGTGACAACATGGATAGAACTTGTGGGCGTTATCCTAAGTGAAATAAGTCAGGTAGAAAAAGACAATTACCATATAATCTCACTTATATGTGGAATATAAAAGAACAAGCAAACAAACAAAAAAACCCAAGGTCATAGATACAGAGAACAGATTGGTGGTTGCCAGAGGTGGGGGTAAAGGGTTGGCAAAATGAATGAAGGGGATCAAAAGGTACAAACTTTCAGTTATAAAATAAATAAGTCATGGGGATGTAATATATCACATGGTGACCATAGTTAATAATAGTGCATGGTTTATCTGAAAAATGCTGAGAGTAGGTCTTAAAAGTTCTCATCACAAGAAAAAAAAATTGTAACTATCTATGGTGACATGTTAACTAGACTTATTGTGATGATCATTTTGTAATATATACACATATTGAATTTTAAAAAAGGAATTGATTAAGAAAGAAATGCCCACTGGTCAGATGATAAGTGATATACAAAAATCTGTTCAGGCACTACTTAATTGAATAAATTTAGATTCGACTCCCTATAGGAGTCACAAATAGAAAAGTCTACATGTTATATAAAGAACATGGACGCTTAAGCGTCTGAAAAAGTGGTTTTAATGCACTTCTAGCTGGGCAGATCTTTTGGGAATATGATTATTGCTCAATCACTGAGTTGCAGTTTTCTTATTCACCTTAAGAAAATGGTTTCCCACTCTAAATTTCAATGATTCTAGTCAGTTAAAAAATATTGCACTCGATGTTTAATTTAGGGTATGAAAGAGGTGCTCTACCTTTGTTAAAGCAACTAGATGAATAAACTACTAAAATTAGAGTTAGTTTATGCACCCAAATGCCTCAAAATATTGAAGAGTTATAAAGTTTTTATAGTTGATGAATAATTAGTGAGGCCTTTAATAAGAAAATTTAAAATGGCTAAATCTTTTCATTTGTAGCTCTCATGGAATGCAGAATAGAGAGTATATAATTTAATATACATAATAATCTCATGGACAGCTGGGAAACACAAAACTCATCTAAGAGATTGCATTTTTATTCACGTACAGGCAAGTTACTCAAGAGTGGACTATTTTTTAATTGTATGTGTTTGAAGAAATTTGGTTATATCAAAAGAGATTAAACAATAGCATACGTCTCACTCTGCAAACTTATACAAAAATACAGCAGACAATGAGATATTGCATTGTAGACTTAACAGTTCTCTTTTTTAATGTTCCACAACCATCTGTCACATATTTTCTAGGACAGACCTGTTGTAATATCCTTTCTAAGCATCGCCATAAACTTGTACAATTCTCTAGGAACGTAAATATTTTAAGTATTTTGAGAAATGAATAAATCAAGTTAGTATCCATTGAAATAAAAACATACATCCATTAAAAAAAAAACCCACAGGAAGTCACAAGGGACAGGGAATCAAAGGTTTAAGCAACATCTTGATTGTTTACAGGAGTGCATGCTTGCCTGTTAAGTATTTACGCATTATATCATCATCGATCCAGGAGCTATGGGGAATAAGCACAAATTCTACTCAGCCCCCCAAATCTCCAGACACACTTTCTCAAATAAACATGGTTCCACCTCTGTTAGTTGCTCTGTTTCCGCCCATCTGTTCTGGTAATTGCTTTTCCTTCCTCATTATAGTTTCCAGTGTCTGGACAGGCCTATCCTGTTTCCTCCGGATGGTGTTTTTGTTTGGAGTCAGTTCCTGATTCCTCTTCCTGTTCCCTTTTATCCACTCTTGTTTGGCCTCTCATTTGCAGTATAGGCTCCTTACACAGAACATTCTAAGCAAGATTCCAATAACCACCCCAACTTTCGGCACAATGGCTGGAATACTCTGGCACTTGACTTTAATATCATAATCTTTTGTATCATTACACACACACACACACACACACACACACACAAAACCTTGGGAAACTGAGAAGAACAGGGTGGATAGGGGAGTGGCTAAGGGCTTTAAACAAACTGTGGTACCTAAGTTGTATAGCTATATACAGACAACCACGATCAATAAAATTCTACTTGAAGAGTCATGAAACAAGAGAGAGCATTTAGCTCTGTGTTAGTGTTGGGGCAATAGGGTGGAAAGGATATATATTTCTTTGAAGTGCCAGCTATTGAGCTGTGAACGAGAAGGGAAGGTATCAAACTGGGGAGAAGTCATCAGCTAAAAATGCAACTTGCTCCCAGAAAAAGGGGAACTCAGCTAGCTATGGGGGTGGGAGGGAGGAGTCACTGTAAAAGACCAATTCCAAATAAGGGCTGTTGAGAGGGACAAGTCTCCAAGAGTTTCTTGCATTTCTGCACAACTTGCACACAGGGCACTAATTGCCCTTTGTTCTGAACTGTGTTTTCAAGGATGTTTGTTTAGCAAACTGCCTTGGAAGATATAGTGTCTCCCTCCAGAGCAAAGGACAATTTGCTTACTGTCCTGAGTAGTAAAAATATTTCCTTCTGGAAGGGCACATATGCTTATAGAATTATAGTGCTTTATAAAAAAATTCTTGTTCCCTAAGCCCAAGATGCCTTTTCTATAAAGGAATCCACTGTATGTATGGGTATAAGCTGGCCCTTGTGTCACCCTGTGAGAATTGAGGTTTGGGGAAATGGTGCAAAAATGCCTTACTCAGGCTACTGCTCTTGCTGTGAGTAATAAACTATCCTTCACTCCTTACACAGGGGTCTCCTGTCTTCTACAAGCATCCATGAAACTGTGGAAGACTAACTAGATAGCTAGCACATAGAGTAAAAAATCTCAGATCCCCTAAAGTTCTTAATAGGGGCCCAAGCCCAGATATTAAGATTATATGGGCACCTGCACTGTCACCACTATTATTCAACATAGTTTTGGAAGTTTTAGCCACAGCAATCAGAGAAGAAAATGAAATAAAAGGAATCCAAATCGGAAAAGGAGAAGTAAAACTGTCACTGTTTGCAGATGACATGATACTATACATAGAGAATCCCAAAGACGCTACCAGAAAACTACTAGAGCTAATCAATGAATCTGGTAAAGAAGCAGGATATAAAATTAATGCACAGAAATCTCTTGCATTCCTCTCACCTCACACCAGTTAGAATGGGCAATATCAGAAAATCTACAAACAACAAATGCTGGAGAGGGTGTGGAGAAAAGGGAACCCTCTTGCACTGTTGGTGGGAATGTAAATTGATACAGCCACTATGGAGAACAGTATGGAGGTTCCTTAAAAAACTAAAAATAGAATTACCATATGACCCAGCAATCCTACTACTGGGTATATACCCAGAGAAAACCATAATTCAGAAAGACAGGTGCACCCCAGTGTTCACTGCAGCACTATTTACAATAGCCAGGTCACAGAAGCAACCTAAATGCCCATCGACAGATGAATGGATAAAGATGTGGTACATATATACAATGGAATATTACTCACCCATAAAAAGGAATGAAATTGGGTCATTTGTAGAGACGAAGATGGATCTAGAAACTGTCATACAGAGTGAAGTAAGTCAGAAAGAGAAAAACAAATATCATATATTAACGCATATATATGGAGCCTAGAAAAATGGTACAGATGAACCGGTTTGCAAGGCAGAAATAGAGACACAGATGTAGAGAACAAATGTATGGACACCAAGGTGGGAAAGTGGTGGTGTGATGAATTGGGAGATTGGGATTGACATATATACACTAATATGTATAAAATGGATAACTAATAAGAACCTGCTATATAAAAATAAATAAAATAAAATTCAAAAAAAAAGGAAAAGAAATCTTTTGCATTCCTATACACTAATGATGAAAAATCTGAAAGAGAAATTAAGGAAGCACTCCCATTTACCACTGCAACAAAAAGAATAAAATACCTAGGAATAAACCTACGTAAGGAGACAAAAGACCTGTATGCGGAAAACTATAGGACACTGATGAAAGAAATTAAAGATTATACAAACAGATGGAGAGATATACCATGTTCTTGGATTGGAAGAATCAACATTATGAAAATGACTATACTACCCAAAGCAATCTACAGATTCAATGCAATCCCTATCAAACTACCAGCGGCATTTTTCACAGAACTAGAACAAAAAATTTCACAATTTATATGGAAACACAAAAGACCCCAAATAGCCAAAACAATCTTGAGAAAGAAAGATGGAGCTGGAGGAATCAGGCTCCCTGACTTCTGACTATATTACAAAGCTACAGTAATCAAGACAGTATGGTACTGGCACAAAAACAGAAATATAGATCAATGGAACAGGATAGAAAGCCCAGAGATAAACCCACACACATATGATCACCTTATCTTTGATAAAAGAGGCAAGAATATACAATGGAGAAAAGACAGCCTCTTCAATAAGTGGTGCTAGGAAAACTGGACAGCTACATGTAAAAGAATGAAATTAGAATACTCCCTAACACCATACACAAAAACAAACTCAAAATGGATTAAAGACCTAAATGTAAGGCCAGACACTATAAAACTCTTAGAGGAAAACATAGGCAGAACACTCCATGACATAAATCACAGCAAGATCCTTTTTGACCCACCTCCTAGAGAAATGGAAATAAAAACAAAAATAAACAAATGGGACCTAATGAAACTTCAAAGCTTTTGCACAGCAAAGGAAACCATAAACAAGACCAAAAGACAGCCCTCAGAATGGAAGGAAATATTTGCAAATGAAGCAACTGACAAAGGATTAATCTCCAAAATTTACAAGCAGCTCATGCAGCTCAATATCAAAAAACCAAACAACCCAGTCCAAAAATGGGCAGAAGATCTAAATAGACATTTCTTCATAGAAGATATACAGATTGCCAACAAACACATGAAAGGGTGCTCAACATCACTGATCATTAGAGAAATGCAAATCTAAACTACAATGAGGTATCACCTCACACCAGTCAGAATAGTCATCACCAAAAAATCTGCAAAAAATAAATGCTGGAGAGGCTGTGAAGAAAAGGGAACGTTTCTACACTGTTGGTGGGAATGTAAATGGATACAGCCACTATGGAGAACAGTATGGAGGTTCCTTAAAAAAATAAAAATAGAACTACACACAACCCAGCAATCCCACTACTGGGCATATACCCTGAGAAAACCATGATTCAAAAAGAGTCATGTACCAAAATGTTCATTGCAGCTCTATTTACAATAGCCAGGACATGGAAGCAACCTAAGTGTCCATCAACAGGTGAACGGATAAAGAAGATGTGGCACATATATACAATGGAATATTACTCAGCCAGAAAAAAATGAAATTATTTGTAGTGAGGTGGATGGACGTATAGACTGTCATACAGAGTGAAGTAAGTCAGAAAGAGAAAAACAACTACCGTATGCTAACACATATATATGGAATCTAAAAAATGAAGAACCTAGGGGCAGGTTCTGAAGAACCTAGGGGCAGGACAGGAATAAAGATGCAGACATAGAGAATGGACTTGAGGACACAGGGAGGGGGAAGGGTAAGCTGGGACGAAGTGAGAGAGTGGCATAGACATATATACACTACCAAATGTAAAACAGCTAGTGGGAAGCAGCTGCATAACATAGGGAGATCAGCATAACATAGGGTGGGAGGAAGATGCAAGAGGGAGGAGATAAGGGGATATATGTATATGTATAGCTGATTCACTTTGTTATAAAGCAGAAACTAACACACCATTGTAAAGCAATTATACTCCAATAAAGGTGTTTAAAAAAAAAAAAAAGGTTATATGGGTACCTGATCCAGGGGAATCAAAATGGGGGATAAGACATGGAACCAGAGGATTCAGCATTCTCAAGTGAGTCACAGAGGAACAGAGCTTGAGCCCATTTCTTCATGAAATGGACACACAAGACACGAGGCAAGTGTCAGTTCTCTGACTTGGAGTTGGCAGTGATTTTGTGGTAGCCATGGTTAGAAATCCCAGGTACCCAAGAAGTCTGGGTAGAAGAGTTCATATAGCTTTGCAAGCTTCCCCATGGAGAATTCACAGGCACTGCTGTCCTACAGTGCCATAGAAATTCTTGGCACTTCAGTCTGTGGACTCTGAGTGGGTCAAAAATCTCCACATTCTTCTGATCTAGAGCTGCAGGCCCACCATGTGCCCCACATGGTTTCTTAGGGGGAGAGTGGATCAAACTGAGACTGCTGAGAGGCCATTTTGAATAACGAGTATGGGGCAAGGACTGACAGATCAGACACTAGAGCAGGAGTCTGCAAACTTTTTCTTTTTCTTTTTTTTGGTCACACTGAGCAGCATGTGGGATCTTAGTTCCCCCACCAGGGACTGAACCTGCGCCCCCTGCAGGGGAAGCACGGAGTCTTAACCACTAGACCACCAGGGAATTCCCAGCAAACTTTTTCTTAAAGGTCAGATAGTAAATAGTTTAGTCTTCGTGGGCCATACCGTCTCTGTAGCATGTACAGAACTCTGCTATTGTAGAGCAAAAGCGGCCATAAGCTACATTCCAATGTAACTTTACTTATACAGAAATAGGGAGCAGCTGAATTTGGATTGTGGGTGGTAGTTTGCTGACTCTTGCACTAGAGGATTGTTATATATAGACTAACTTCATTAGGGTGTGACCTGAGTAATCCCTCAGGTTTGATGCTCTGCTGTCACTGTCTTGAAATTCTCAATACTTTTCAAACAAGGATCTCTATATTTGCCCACATCGTATGTAGCTGGTCCAGGTTATATACAATCTTTTTGCTATCATATCATTGTAGGCCTGAAGAAAACCAAATCAGTCTGAGATACAACTATGAGATAAGGTCAGATGTTTGATACTAGGTATGTGCCAGAGATGTCTCAGAGATAAAATGTTTCCTGGTCCAGCAGGAAGAAGATTAAGAACCTGCCTCTTATCTTACCAATAATATTGGCATATATAAAGAAGGGATGGGTCGGTCTGAAGAATGGCTATTTAGTGATCCAGTAGGCAATATTCTGGACTGCTGTGGTTAAGGGTTCAATGTACAGTAGTAATCAGTTGCTGAAATGTCGAGGCTAATGCCAACATGCTCCTAAAACAGACCACTTCTTGCCTTGTGTCCAAGTACCACAATTTCAATTATAATCTGGTTTCTCATACATTTCTCTCCAAGAATTCAATATTGAGTTGGTCAGAGTAGCCAGTCCTCTTGCCAGTTAAATCTCTCATTGTACTTAAATATGTTGGTATTGTCGTTTACATATCAACCTTCTGTTACTTTAGTGAGCCTGGGCTCTTAGTAAATTGACAAAATTAATTGAAATGAAGACCCTGCACAAAAGTGATGACTTCAGCAAGGCAAATGCCATCTTGACAAGCCAGCTACTCATCAGTGCTGTCTTCTTCATCATATGTCTTCTTTTAGTTTTCACATTAGACTTTATCCAGGCAATGATAATCCATTAAAAATTTGATACAGGGTGGGTATAGGACTGACTATATCTGCTGATAGTTTGAAAGAAGGAATGGATAGAGATAGACTGGTGGGCTGGAGTGAGAAAGGAAAGTAAGGAGGGAAGTGAGAAGGGGGTGGGGATCAAAAACATTCCATTATGTCTGGGTCTGATAGTTTACATGAAATCTGTAAGAGTTAGCCTTTCTACTCAGCCTAGTGATAGAGAGTGTAGGATTACCTCACGTGTCCCCTTCATCTCACTAAATGATCAGTGTGAAGACAGGATGAAAGGTAATCTTTTTCATATGTGGTGGGTTTGCCTAAGGACAGTTAAGATTTAGAACAGCATACTTTAATTATGAGGAATGTTTGCTTAAAGACATTTGATTACTATCAAATACATTCCATAAGATCAATGTTTAATTTTTAAAAGGAAGTTTGCTTTTGATTCTAATAGCTGTAAAATTCTGCTAAAGAAATAAATCAGAAGAATTTACTCAAATCCAAGCTTGGGTGAATGAGGTATGGAAAGATAAGATGCAAGAAAGACTTATCATAAATGAAAACACATTTGCAACTTAAGTATGTCATTTTTTTAAAAAACAGGATGACTTTTACAAAAGACCAAAAATTAAAAGGTAATTTTAAAATAAGCTACAGGGGACTTCCCTGGTGGCGCAGTGGTTAGGAATCTGCCCGCGAATGCAGGAGACACAGGTTCGAGCCCTGGTCCAGGAAGATGCCACATGCCGCAGAGCAACTAAGCCTGTGTGCCACAACTACTGACCCTGCGCTCTAGAACCCTCGAGCCACAACTAGTGAGCCCACATGCTGCAACAACTGAAGCCTGGGCGCCTAGAGTCCATGCTCTGCAACAAGAGGAGCCACCGCAGTGAGAAGCCAGTATACCAAAACTAAGAGTAGCCCCAGCTCACCGCAACTAGAGAAAGCCCACGCGCAGCAACAAAGACCCAAAGCAGTCAAAAAAGAAGAAGAAAAAAAAAGTGATAATAAAAAAAACAATAAGCTACAAAAACCAAAGGGTAATTTATAAACATGGTGATACAGCATAGAATAAATGAGCTGTATATATCTGGATTAGTAGCTAAGAACCAAACAGTTGTTTAAGACACTTATATAAAGCAACATACAATGCATGCTTTTTTGTTACTAAAAAAAGTTTCATAATAGAAAAGTCCAAAAACTGCTTATTGATTGTCTACATTATGTAAAGGAACTATTTTAGGGGAATTAGAATACCCATACTGTATTATTACATAGTCTTTCCCTCAACCTTGGAATCTAGTTGAGGGAGAAAGGGCACACATAAAAACCAAATGAATTTTATACAATACTCGACAAGTAAAAGTCATAAAAAGCAATATTGATAAAATTCTGAAGCTTAAGCATTTTTATGCAAATACAACTAAATATTTTTTAAAAGTTGAAAACACACAAGGGACTATTGAAGAAGAAAACTTTTTTTTTTTTTTCTGCATTGGGTCTTCGTTGCTGTGCGGGCTTTCTCTAGTTGCGGCGAGTGGGGGCTACTCTTGGTTGCGGTGCACGGGCTTCTCATTGCAGTGGCTTTTCTTGTTGCGGAGCACGGGCTCTAGGTGTGTGGGCTTCAGAAGCTGTGGCACGTGGGCTCAGTAGTTGTGGTGCACGGGCTTAGTTGCTCCACTGCACGTGGGATCTTCCCAGACCAGGGAGTGAACCCATGTCCCCTGCATTGAGAGGCGGATTCTTAACTACTGCTCCACCAGGGAAGTCCAGAAAAACTCTCTTGTATGACCCTCCATCTCTGGGGCCATGCAAATTAAAAGAACAAAAAGATTAACAGGAGAAAAGGCACACAATTTTTATTAATATTTACATGCATAGGAGTTACAGGAAAGGAATAAAACTCAAAAAAGAGGTTAGGGCTTCCCTGGTGGCGCAGTGGTTGACAGTCCGCCTGCTGATGCAGGGGACGCGGGTTCGTGCCCCGGTCCGGGAGGATCCCACATGCCACAGAGCGGCTGGGCCCGTGAGCCATGGCCGTTGAGCCTGCGCGTCCGGAGCCTGTTGTCCGCAACGGGAGAGGCCACAGCAGTGAGGGGCCCGCATACCGCAAAAAAAAAAACAGGTTAGGCTCAAGGGCTTATATACCCTTGTAACAAAAGAAAGGGGGTTTGGGCTTCAAGGGATGAAATATTGTGGAAAAATGACTAGGAAATATATGAGGGAACTAATGGAAGATAAGGGCTATTTTAGTGAGGTCTGTTTATGCAAACTCATCTTGGTGCTGACTCCCTGTCTTCAATGATAAGAGTTGTACTTCTCTTTGGGGATGGTGGGGGGCCACCTTCCTCAAGGGAAAATTTATGCCTTGCTTTTAGGCAAATAAGGGGAAGGCAGAAAACTTCCCAAATCTCTTGATTCTATTTAAAATTATTATTTTATTTTATTTTTAATTTTATTTTTTGGCCGTGTTGTGCAGTATGTGAGATCTTAGTTCCCTGGCCCAGGGATTGAACCCGTGCCCCCTGCAGTGGAAGGGTGGAGTCTTTACCACTGGACCACCAGGGAATTCCCATCTTTTTATTTTTATTTATTTATTTATTTATTTTTGGCCGCACCATGTGGCTTACAGGATCTTAGCTCCTTGACCAGGGATTGAACCCAGGCCCTGGCAGTGAAAGCACGGAGTGTTAACCACTGGACTGTCAGGGAATTCCCCCAAATCTGTTGATTCTCAATTGCCTTCAGCTCAAGTTAGTCCTCATGACAAAGTGGTTTATTTTGAGGTGACTCCTGCAGATCAATGCAGCCTACCCTGATGGCCAGGTTTAATACTTGTGATAGGAGAGTTGGGAAGGAATATTGCTCTGTGGCCTTCACAGACACAGGAAACTTTTCCTCAGGAAGCGATGACAAATTTGCTATCTCTTATTATGAAATTTTGAAATAACTTTATAACAGTTTTTACTGATTATGAAGTAATACATGCTGCTCAAAATGGAAAATTAGGAAAGTTCAGAAACAACTCCAACATCCGGAGATATCATCACTGTGACATTTTTTCAACATTTCTTTCCAACTAATTTTTAAATTTTTTATATATTTAAGAACATGTAACTGGGATGCCAAAAAATCCCTCTTGAATGCCAAGACTAATTAGTAAGTATTGGAGTATGGAATGGAGAAAGGTATTAAAGCTCAGTCCAGTCTGTGCTTTTACATGTCAAAAAGGGCATAATATTCATTAATTTGTCAAATCCCTGTTTTGGATGATTGCTGAGAGGAGAGTGGCAATTGACTCTCACGCTTTGTTCAAAACTACTTGATTCCATTTTAAACAGATTTATTCAAATATAATTCACATACTATACAGCCGACCCTCTTAAAATATACAATTCAATGGTTTTTAGTGTATTTACAGAGTTGTGCAACCATCACCACAATCTAAATATAGAAGAATTATATCAGTCCAAAAGAAACCTAGTGCCTTTTAGCAGTCCCTCACTCTCCATTTGCCCCCTATCCTACCAGCCCTAGGCAATTACTAATTTTTTTTCTGTTGCTATAGATTTGCCTATTCTGGACATTTCATAGAAATGGAATTATACATTACATAGTCTTTTGTGACTTTTCTTATACTTAGCATGATGTATGATTCATCCACATTGTAGAATATACTGGTATTTCATTTCTTATTGACAAATAATATTCCATTGTATGGATATACCATATTTTATTTATCCATTCATCAACTGATATGCATTTGGCTGGTTTCCATTTTTTTGCCAGTAAGAGTAATGCTGCCATAAATACTTGTGCATACGTTTTTGTATGGACATATGTTTTCATTTATCTTGATAGATACCT
This sequence comes from Phocoena phocoena, assembly GCF_963924675.1. Classification (NCBI taxonomy): domain Eukaryota; kingdom Metazoa; phylum Chordata; class Mammalia; order Artiodactyla; family Phocoenidae; genus Phocoena; species Phocoena phocoena. Next base: position 91,004,238 of record NC_089227.1, on the reverse strand, counting down.
AAGAGTGAAATTGCTGGGTCATGTGGTAACCCTATATTTAACATTTCAAGGAACTGCCAGACTGTCTTCTGAGGGAATTGGGCCATTTTATGTTCCCACATAACGTGTGAGAGATCCATTTTCTTCACATCCTTGCCAAAACTTGTATTCTGTCTATTTGATTATAGTCATCCTAGTGGGGGGGTGTGGTTTTGATTCTGCACTTCCCTGATAGACAGTGATGTTGAGCATCTTTTCATGTACTTATTGGCCATTTGCACATGTCCTCTGAAAAACTATCTTTCAGATCACACCTGTGAAACTGACTATCATCAAAAAGACCACAAATAACAAATGTTGGCAAGGATGTGGAGAAAAGGGAACCCTTGTACACTGTTAATAAATTGGAGTAGCCATTATGGAAAACAGTATGGAGGCTCCTCAAAAACTAAAAATAGAGCTACCATATGGTCCAGCAATTCCACTCCTGGGCATATACCCAAAAGAAGCAAAAACACTAATTCGAAAAGATACATGCACTCCAGCGTTCATAGCAGCACTATTTACAACAGCCAAGATATGGAAACAACGTAAGTGTCCATCAACAGATGAATGGGTAAAGAAGATGTGGCACATATACACAATGGACTATTAATCAGCCATAAAAAAAGTGCTGCCATTTGCAGCAAGATGGATGAACCTAGAGGGTATTATGCTTAGTGATATGTCAGACAGAGGAAGACAAATACTGTATAACTTATATGTGGAATCTAAAAAATAAAACAAATGAGTAAATATAGCAAAACAGAAGCAGATTCACAGACATAGTGGTTACCAGTGGGGAGAGGAAGGAGGAGGGGCAAGATAGGGATGGGGGATTAAGAGGCACAAATTACTATGTATGAAATAAATAAGCCACAAGGATATATTGTAAAACACAGGAAATATAGCCAATATTTTATAATAATTTAAAATTTTTTTGATTTGTTTTATCTTTGCTTCTTACTTTTGACCTTCTCTAGGTTTGCTTTTGCTAATTTTTTTCTGATTATTTATGAGTACCTACGAAATTTTATTTACATTTGTCACGAAGAAAGTGACCTAAATATACTGAAGATTAACACTTGTTAGTGAGATTCTAGGAGAAGAAAGAGAAAAACTAAACAATTACCTAATCATCCTTAAATTAGAGAAAAAAGAATACCTAGATAAAGCTCATTAGAATATTCACTGAGAGTGAGCTGATTGGATGAATACATACTTAGTTTCTCAGAGGCCTTTAATTTCATTAAGGTTTGTTAGAATTACCTAAACCTTTTATCAGGACTGCTAATTTCTTCCTAGAAGATTATGAAGGAGTAGAAATTTTGGCCTAGACCAACTTCGGGAAATTCTTTTCTTTATCTCTGTATTATTCTTTTTTTCTATCTCCTCAAGCTTATCCAAAAGAAAGAAACAAACAAGTAAACAAAAACAAACAATTCTATATGCAGCCAGGCAGAAGTCACCTAACAGGGAAATCCACCAGACTGCACTGGATTTCTCAAATAATATTTGAGTGCACAACAAATTCCAAAAAAGCATTCTCCTGCTCAGTAGTTATTTATTTATAAAAGCAACAGGAAGATGTTCTCTTATGGGCAAATCCTCTAGAATGGTCCCCAGAACATTTTCTAAGGAAACAAAAAGCCAACCACACAGTAGGGAAATAAATTTAAATAATTTATATGATAAATTATTTCAAATAATTTTCCCTCTGCTGTTCTGAGTTCTTGGCTCAGAAGAACTCAGACAAGATTAACAAGACCAGATTAAAAGACAGATTAAGAAGAGAAAAACAAATACAAGTTTATTAACATGTATATATCCTGTACACATACATCCTGGTTCATAGCCAGGAAAACTGAATAACTCCCTGAGATGGCCCCGAGCCACCACCTTAAATACCACCCTCAGCAAAAGACAAAAGAAAGACGTTTGGGTGGGGTAGAGGGGAACAGTTATTCGAGGTTATGAGGGAAAGCACTGGAAAGAAGGGTAAGGTTTGTTATGCAGATTTAAGTAGGTGCCTTCTGTACTGACAAAATTCTCTTGTGATTTAGAGTCAACCTTCTCTTCCTGGGAGAGAGGGAGACACAAATGGATATTTCCTTTATACATGTACATTTCTCTTACAAAAGGATAACTTCTACTCTTCTTTTCAGAGCTTCTCCTGCATCTGCAGTTTCTCAAAATAACCAGCTCAAAATAATCCTTATGCCAAAGAGGTACATTTTGGGGGTAGCATATTCTGCTACTCTTCAGCACAAACCAACTAAATGACATAATTCAACCACAGGGAGAAGACTCAAACATAGGAAAGACAAGAATGGAGAAACAGTTATGAAAAATAAGTGGCTGTGTGTAATTAATGCACTTACTCATTGAACTTAGTCTAAATAATTATAAAACAGGAAGTGTATGTTGTGATTTTTGAAAGAAATATAAGATGGTTGAGAGCAGGGGTTATTACAGATTTTGTGTCCTACCTATTTTATACCATAAGATAATGGTATATAGTTATAATGAACTGAGATAAAAATCTAAGAGCATACTAGTCAAGAAAATAGGACTGTTAAGAATATGTATACTATTTTTATTATGGGGAATTGATAAATATGGTTTTTTTCCTGTAGTTGGTTCATTAAAAGTAACACTGAAAGGCTTTTACATGCAGAAATTGGCTTGTACCCTTTAACAGTGGGCAAGGGTTGTCTCCCCTGACAAGAGAGGATTAGGAGAATTCTAATATGAAAAATTCTTCAGCCTCATCCATATCTGTTCAAATGTCCTCATCTCATATTATGACTGAAAGTGGGGTCTGGCTGCTTGCTGCTCTGAAGCCAGTAAAGAGGCAAAGTTGGTGGAAAGGAAAGTTTGCTTTATTTTGGAGTCTGGCAACATGGTGGTGGTGGGGCTCCTGTCCAAAAGCTGACTCCCCCTCCCCCCCCCACCTCTGGCAATCAGTGGGCAAGAGCTTTTAAAGGGGAGTTTCAGGGGTGTATAGGCAGAGGGAGGGGGCTACATGCAGAAACAGCACAGTCAGCTCTGATAATTACCTTGAAATTGGTAGAGTTGGTCTTCAGTTCCAGGGTTGGTTTGTTCCCATTTCTTTGAGGCCAGCTCTCAGAATTGTGGCAGCTTATGTCATGGCTATAGTCTGGTCATCATGTAGTTAACTTCTTCCACCTGCTGGGGGTTTCAGTATCTACAAGACAGCCCAAAGGACATGGCTCAAAATATTATCTATAGCCCTTGAGGAGGAACTAAAGGCCCTTATTTTATTTTATTTACTAAAGGTACTATTATTATTTGGTCTTGTTTGACTGCTTTCCTTTGTTTCTGCGTTTTCTCTCTTCTCTGAGTAAAATTATTCTTTGGCTCACGTCTTTCTACAGACAAAAGGCAGGTGGAGGACATGAGAGGGAAGGACCATAGGGTCCTTCTTTGTTTCAATATCTCAGGATCCTTCCCCTTCCCCATCAATGTTCTTACTTTCATGCAAATGTCCAGCATTGCAACTCTGCAACTCTTACAGTCAGGCTGTGGTGTTGGTCCTTGGCAGTGACCAGTGTAGGAGGCGAGGGACTCCACAAAGTGGTCTTGGAAGCTTCCTAGTTCTCTTTGTGTTTAGTTGCATATGCATAGCTTTCCATTTCTCTTTATCCTCTGGCATTAAAAGATGCCCAGTGATTTTACTCTCTTTATTGTCATTATTGTTGTCATAATGACTGAGTACCCAAGCCACTAGATCCATGCCTTTCCCTTCACCTGGATTCACACAGCTAAAAGATAAACTAGGGTATATTAAAAATTTTAAGAGTTTAAAATCAGGCAGCACCAAACCAGAGGGGGTTACAAGCACTCTGCCCACAGGAACTAGGAAAAAGACTTGTATAGAAAAAATAGGGAAGCAGAGAAAGAAAATTGTATTAATTGGCTATATAGTTGGCTCTTTGTGACTGGTTGACCTTAGTGCTTTGATTTAGAAAACGTGAGGCATTTTCAGGCTTAGATTTTGGTTTGGTTATGTAGGCTGTGTAGGAGAGTAGAATTTGCCACCCCAAAATATATCTCTTTGGCATGAGGATTATTATTATTATTATTCTTTTTGGCCGTGCTGCGAGACATGCGGGATCTTAATTCCCCGACCAGGAATCGAACTGGCGCCATGCAGTGGAAGCATGGAGTCCTAACCACTGGACCACCAGGGAAGTCCCCATGAGGATTATTTTAGTGCTGATTATTTTTAAGAAACTGCAGACACAGGAGAAGCTGTGAAAACTGAGTAATATAAGTTACCCTTTTGTAAGAGACATTTACACTTGTAAGGGTAATCTCCATTTGTAAGGGTGTCTCCTTTGCTGTACCTGGAAGAAGGTGACATTATTTCTAGAAACTCGTATCAATGCAGAAGGCAAAGATTTAACTTTGCAAGACAGCCTTACCCTCGTTTACTGCGCTTTTCCTGGTAGCCTCGCATAACCCACTCGACCCACCCCCAACATTCTCTTTTGTTTTTAGCTAAAGATGGTATTTAAGGTGAGGGTTTCCCCCATTTTGGAGAGTTACTCAGTTTTCCTGAGTCTCTAGGAGGTATATATGTTATTAAACTTTGTTGTTTTTCTCCTGGTTATCTGTCTTACGGAAATTTGATTATTAGGCCACCAAAAGAACCTAGAAGGGTAGAAGTGTGAAATAAAATTCATATTTTATGGCAAGACAAGAAACATTTAAACATAAAAAGATTTCTCTGCCCTTTGGCCTCCTCTCTCCCCTCTGCTGTGCATTGTGTATCTGCATTATGCATCGACCAAACCTCCCCCATGGGCAGAAATACCTGCTCAACCATATAGAGCAACATTCTTCTAGCATCAACAAGACAACTCCTTAAAAGATAACATTCCATCTTGATCTTGTAAGGGGTCATGATGACCCACCACTCTGTACTTGCAGATCTGGAATGTGTAAACTGTCAATAATGATGCCGAAAGTTTGGCCTCTCTGCACCAGTGACATACAGAGTTTTGGGTGAAGTAGAAAAGGATAGCTTTATTGCTTTGCCAGGCAAAGGGGGACACAGCAGGCTCCTGCCTCAAAAAACTGTGTCCCAACCCGGGAGGATTTTTTTTTTTTATACAGCAAGTTCTTATTAGCTTTCCATTTATACGTGTAAAACCCGGGAGGATTTGATGAGGAGTTTTCTAACAATACTTCAAGGGTGGTGCTGCTGACAAGATTAGGGTGTGTGCAGGGTCTCAGGTGACTGGTGTCCTAATCTTGATGAGCTTCCCTGGTCCTTTTAATCTTACCTCAGGTGGTTTGGGGGCTGCTCCTCCCTTGATTAGCAACTGTTTGAATCCTTATGCCTTTAGGTGCTGTAGCCATCTTACAATAAGCATGAGATGAAAGCCAACATTGTAGATATGGTTGGGGAGGAAAAAAAAAAAAAAAGAGCCCATTTGGAAAGCATCATACCACCCCTGGACCACGTACTTCTGGACTTATTTGTATAGGAGATAAATACACTTCTTTTTGTTTTATCTGCCATTAGTCAGGCCTTTATGGTACTCCCAGGCAAACGTATGTCTAATGAATACAACTTCACTGGGGCTGGAGAAGAACAGATTATTACTGAATTCATATTAAGCTCCATGCTGCTCCTGGAATAGCATCCCAAGGAATGAAACCATTCATTCCTCAGAATCCATCTCCCATGATCTAGAAGAACAGGGGTTGGCACACTTTTTCTAATGAGGACCAAGTAGGAAACATTTTAGGTTTGTGGGCTCTACGATGTCTGTAACAACTACTCAACTCTGCCAATCGGCCCTTTGGAACTCAGGGAAGGTCATGGAGGCTGGAGTCTTGTCTACAAGAAATGAGGGACAAAAAAAAGTCTTCTGTGCCCAGGAGCCCACAGGGCCCCCCCTGGTTTCAATACTATGTCATTTAATGTAGAACCCTTCTGTCTCAAAAAATTTATATGAATGTGCCCTGACTTCAAACGGGTGGAACAGTTCTCAGAGATTTCTGGGATGCTCTTCCCAAGTTATAATCCTCAATTTGGCTTGAATAAAATTTTCCATTTCTTTCTTAGATTGACTGATTAATTTTTCATGGACAAAGGAAAACTTTTTTCCCAACAGCTGCAGTGGTATTAAAGCCACCTCAGTCTAATGGCTTCCTTGTTTAGTTAATTTCACAACCCTAAGCTAATGCTGATGATAATTCGAGTCATTTTGATACAGTATCATGCAGTGAATTACTAGGGTTCCATGCCTGCCATCCTCCACTCTACTCCATGTCAGGCATGAGACTGGGGTACAGGACTAGGGTGAAGTTGGCAAGACACTTAGGGTGCGTTTACTCTTGGCCTGACCCTGAGAGTGAGGGCCTCCTTGATTTTGTGCCCTGAGTGCTTCACTCACCTCACCCTGGCCCTGCCTGCACCCCAGGAAGGAGCTTATCCTGATGTTCCTCAAATATATGAGCAACCTAATCTAGAAGTCTATTATGTTTTCTGGGGTCACTCCTGGCACCAATTAATTCTATCAGAGTCCCAGGAGGGAACAGATGTTACACTCAAATTAGAATAGCATGAGGAGGATTTATAAATGGACTATTTGCAACCATGAGGGCAAAGTATAGAGAAACCACAACACCCTGGGAATAATGACTGCAGGGACCTATTGCCGTGGAGATCTAAATGGGCAAGGGAGGGTGTGGTTACCAGAGTCCAGAGACAGAGAGTAAGAGCGGAGAGGGTACCTGACAAGTTCTTAAGCTCTGATCAAGTTCTCAGTGACCTTGCAGGGAGGGAGCCAGGGGAATAAACGCCCAGACCTCTTGCTCTATGTACTGATGTACTATTAGTTTTCCCATTGGCCAGTCGATATTGGTTAGCCTCCTGGAGGGTAGAAAGGGGGAGAGTAGTTTGAGAGGAGCAAGCAAAGTATATCCATCACTAGTGGGCAACTATATGCCAAGTAAAAGAGTATCAAAATAACATAAGGGGGCTTCCCTGGTGGCGCAGTGGTTGAGAGTCCGCTTGCCAATGCAGGGGATGCGGGTTCGTGCCCCGGTCCGGGAGGATCCCACATGCCGCGGAGCGGCTGGGCCCGTGAGCCATGGCCGCTGAGCCTGCGCGTCCGGAGCCTGTGCTCTGCAGCGGGAGAGACCACAGCAGTGAGAGGCCCGCGTACCGCAAAAAAAAAACAAAAAAAACCCAAAAAACGGTACAAAGTATATCCATCACTAGTGGCCAACTATATGCCAAGTAAAAGAGTATCAAAATAACATAAGGAATAGAGGGGTCATTATATTCATATCAAAGTTGAGTACAAGAAAAAAAGTCACAAATTAAATAGGGTAACTCATTTATAACTCACAAAAAGCCCCACATCTACTTCATGGACACTTTTTTTTGCATCTAATAATGTAGCTACAAAAATATGAAAAAACTTAGCTGCAAGAAATCTAAGGAGAGATTAACAGATGGAATATAGTGATGATGAAATATATTTTTGGCAAGACAAGGAAAATTTAAACGTAAATTTTTTCTCTGGGCCTTTTCCCTCCCCTTTAGTGTGTACTGTACACCTGCATTAATCAGACCTCCTTAGGAGATAAACTTCCTTCTTAATCTTGTGAGGGGTCATGATGACCCACTCCTCACTTTATAACTGTGCTTTTCCTGGTAACCTCCTATAACTTTTTTTCTGTGTATAAATGTCAACACGTCGTTTGTTGTGTAACACTTTGTCTCAAAAAAGTATGTAACTGTGCTTTGACCTCTGATGGGTGGAACAGTCCTCAGAGATTTCTGAAAGACTGTCTCTCGGGTTATAATCCTCATGTAGGCTTGAATAAAATTTTCTATTTCTTTCCTAGATTGACCATTGGTTAATTATTTTGTCAGCAGTGAGAAGCTTTAGTATTCAGTTTAGAAGTATAAGCTTGGGAGAGGTTGATACAACCTTAACAGGAAAATCTGAGAAACTTTTCTAACTATGATTAGGCTGCAAAACTGGAAAACATACCATAGAACAGGAGCTGGAGATCTCCATAGAAAAGATGCAATATAAATGTGACCAGAGTTACAAGCTAAAATCCAAGCACTGGTCTAGAGAATTTATAATATTACAACTTTAAAATGAGATGTTTATCAGTTGGGATTCAGTTCAGCTGCAAGTAACAGAAAATCCCCAAATCATGTTGACTTAAACAGGATATAGCTCAATGTCCAGAGGAAGGCAGTCTAAGGCTGGTATGGTGGCTCTACACAAAATCCTCAGGAACCCAAGCTACTTTCATCTTTCTGTCCCACTGTATCAAAAAGGTGGCCTTGAGTTCATGGTTAAAGATGGAGCCATGGATTTATTCATACTGTGGGCAGCAAGATGGAGGAAGTGGGAAAGAATGGGCAAAGCAGAAGTGCCTATTATAAAGCAACAGTACTCAAAAAAAAAAAAAAAAAAAGCAGAAGTGCCAACTATCTATGAAGGGAAGCTCTTGAAGGGAGTTGCCATGCAATACTTCTGCTTATATTCCTGGGGCTAGAACTTAGTCATATTGCCACGTCTATTTGAAAAACATCAAAAAAAAAAAGAAGGGGCTTCCCTGGTGGCACAGTGGTTAAGAATTTGCCTGCCAATGCAGGGGACACGGGTTCGAGCCCTGGTCCGGGAAGATCCCATATGCCACGGAGCAACTAAGCCTGTGTGCCACAGCTACTGAGCCTGCACTCTAGAGCCCGCAAGCCACAATTACTGAGTCCACGTGCCACAGCTACTGAAGCCTGTGTGCCTAGAGCCCGTGATCCGCAACAAGAGAAGCCACCGCAATGAGAAGCCTGCACACCGCAACGAAGAGTAGCCCCTGCTCGCCGCAACTAGAGAAAGCCCGCACACAGCAACGAAGACCCAACACAGCCATAAATTAATTAATTAATTAATTTTTTTTAAAAAAAGAAAGAAAAGCATCACAGCAAACGTAGAATTCTTTTTCATGTTCTGGTTGGCTATGTGGCCAGTTGAAAATCTATGACTAAGAAAGAAGGTGAGAGCAGATACCGAGAAGCAGCCAGCAGGTAGTCTCGGCCACAGCCAGCCCACACTTCCTGAAACACAGTAAAACCTCAGTATTTGTGGAAGAAATGTCAATGGTTTTTATCAGGTGCATAAACACAAAAGGTCCAAAATGAGAAGGTTGGAATTATATCCTCAAGTTCTGTTTTCAGTTTGACCCATCAAGTTGGAAAACCAGGTGGTCAAGATAGTATAAGACCAAACCTGCCTTTTCTTCTTCTCTTGTTAAAGTACCTGCCTCTGGCGTAGTAATACCACATAATGTACATGACAGTGATTGTGCAGTGGGTTGCCCAGTTAAAGACCAAGTGTGTTGTTTTTTTTCCCTCTTCTTTATTGGGATGATTCCAGAAACGACTTTGAACTCACTGAAGGAACCCCTCTTAATTGTCCGTTACCCTTTCTCATCATCTGCCTAAACAATGTAAATAATGTTATTTGGAATAGGAATAACTCTTGGCTCTGAGTTTAGAAGTCAAGAGACAAGTGAGTCTTAAATATACAGGTGCATAAGAATTAGCTGGTATATTTGTTGAAAATTCGTATTCCTGGACCCCATTATCCAGATACTCTGATTCAATGTCAGACATGGGCTAGGACCTGCAATCTACATTTTAACAAGTTTTTCAGATAATTTCGACACATATATTTAGAGTAGCACTATCTAACAGAATTATATTGCGAACCATATGTCCTTTTAAATTTCCGAGCAGTCACTTAAAAAAAGTGAAAAGAAATTGGTAAAATTAACTTTAGTAATATATCTTATGTATATCAATATATCTAAAACATTATCATTTAGACATGTAATCAGCATAAAAAATTATTAATGAAATATTTTACATTTTTTTCTACCAAGTCCTCAAAAGCTGGTGTATATTTTACACTTACAGTACACCTCAATTGGGACCTGCCACATTTCAAATGCTCCATCACCTTGTGAGGCCGTGGCTGTTACATTGGACAGGGCAGGTTTAGAGGATTAGACGGCATTAGATTGAAACGATGGAGGTCAGAGACTGCATTTCATTCTTATGTTTGTAGAGTCCAGCAAAGTGCCCAGAATACAGGAAACGTTCAAGAAATATTGGTTGGTGGGCTGGTTAGTCACACTAACAGTTTGGGCTGTAATCACATGAAGCCACGTGCCTATGGCTGTTACTGGGGCTCAGGAAAGAGCCCCAGGTTTTTCTGGGGGGATGCAGAAATTTCTGGGGTGTTCAGAAATCTGCTGGGGCAGTTAATAGATGGGTGTTCAGAATTCTGTTAAGAATAACTTCAAAGGCAGTGAGGGAGGAGGGACTCACTTCAAAGGCTTTAAGAGGTGAAATAGAGCAAGTTAGTAAAGCCTGTTGCTAGGACAACCTATTCGGGATTGAAAGAGACTCACACGTTGTGGACCTAGGCCTGGTATGGCTGTGATCTCTCCTTTTGTAATATACTCTCTTTTTGCTTGGCTCTAAAGGAAGAACAGTTTTAAAATGGCTATTTAAGAGTGCAATTTGGAGCCAGAGGGCCGTGTGGCACTAAAAGTGTTTTAAGTGCAAAGAGAAGGAAAATGGACCTAACATTGATTGGAAAAGGGCCACCTGAAGTGAAGAACAATCACTGAGTTTCCTGTTAAATTACTGAAATATGCAGTTCAAGAAGAACTTTTATCTCCCAGCTGCTGATAGACTTCATTTATGGGCATCAAGAATGGGGATCAAAATAAGTTTTTCCTGGGGCCTAGAATATCATTAGATAAAGCAGTTTAAGATTGTTAAGACAGTAATTATTTGGTACTAAGGTGATTTTATTTTCTTAAGTCTTATTCTCAATTTATCATTGAAATATTTATACAGATATTACCTGGTAATTAATATTTAAGTTTTTAAATAAATTCTAAATAGTGAACTTTTGTTGAGCAATTACTATATGCCTGACATTCTGCTGAAGGCTTTCATTTATTTAATTTCCAGGAAAAATTTTTTTGTCTATACCTTACCGATTTTTAAAAATTAATTTATTTATGGCTGATTTGGGTCTTTGTTGCTGCCCATGGGCTTTCTCTTGCTGCGGTGAGCGGGGGCTGCTCTTTGTTGCAGTGCATAGTCTTATTGCAGGGGCTTCTCGTTGCGGGGCACGGGCTCTAGGCGTGCGGGCTTCAGTAGCTGTGGCATGCGGGCTCAGTAGTTGTGGCTCACGGGCTCTAGAGTGCAGGCTCAGTAGTTGGGGTGCACGGGCTTAGTTGCTCCGTGGCACGTGGGATTTTCCTGGACCAGGGATCGAACCCGTGTCCCCTGCATTAGCAGGCAATTCTTAACCACTGCACCACCAGGGAAGTCCCCCGATTTTTAAAAAATTGAAATTTAGAGATATTAAGTGATTTGTTCAAGAACTGTTTCTATAGGAACAATAGAACTAGGGATAACTTTTAGAGTGTGCTTTCCACTTTTAGAAAGTACTTGTATTATTCCTCATAATAACCTTAGCTAAGCTGTAAAGTTCAAATTTGTAATATGTTGGTAAATGCATAGGGCCTTAAAGGATCTGACATTAACAATAGATTACAACTGTAGATTCATATAACAAAAGTGACATTTGAGAAATACATTGCTCTAACAATATTAGTTGAAATTGAAATAAGCAGAGACTGGAGGCAAATGCAGTGACTACAAATAATTTGTCATAATCCCAGCAGGAGGTAGACAGAGCCTAGAGCAAAAGAAGGTATTTGTACATAGAGAAAGGAAGGCAGTGGTGATGATCCTTAGTAACTGGTCCCACTTAACCACTATTCTCTCTCTTATTTCCTACAGAGTTCCTAACCAGACCAGTATGATTATTACTTCTACTCCATTCATTGCCACGTTGGCATTAAATACTGATTTCTCCAGCCTGATGTGCCTTCCTTGCACTCTCTGTAGAAAAGGAATCATTGGGTGAAGAACAGATTAATTCCACTCCCTTTGCCAAGCATGAAATTAATTGGTTCATTTTGTAAGATAGTGCAGAAAAGATTCAAAATTCAAGGAGGTAGACATGAGTCACAAGGATTTTTCAAAATAATATTTTCTAACCTAACAGTAAGCCATCATCAGAAGTTATCTGTACTTTTCCTCAATCCTTCTTGGTGAGGGTGGTTTTTTTAATTCAAAAGTTCTAATAGTGAGGACAACCCTCTCCACCTCTCCCCCACCCCATGTTCTCCTTCTCCTATCTAGGGAGAGGCAGATAAATAGAAAGTCCTCCATAGTCAAATTATCCCAAGACAGTGAATGCTCTAACTTCCTTTTCTGGCCTAAATTTTTCTGCTCTTTAAAAAAAATTTTTATTTGTTTTTCGACCATGCCACACAGCATGTGGGATCTTAGTTCCGGGACCAGGGATCAAACCTGTGCCCCCTGAAGTGGAGACAGGGCGTCTTAACCACTGGACCACCAGGGAATTCCTTGGCCTAAATTTTTGACGGTGATACCATGTGTGGTAGTCAAATGTTGCTGCCAAAATGAAAGGGAATAGAAAGTGCAGAAATTTGGGGATTTGTAGGCTTGGAAAAAGGGATTGCTTTTCAGCCTAACAACATAAAATTTAGACCTTTTCTGTGCAAAGGCTGATAACAATTAATCCTCTTTGCAAGGATTAAATTGAGGCTGTGACCATCACACCAATAATAAAACTCTTTACCAAATTAAGGTGAAGTCAAGTAAATCCTTTTAGGTAGACCAGATGGCCTGGTGATGGTAGTGGAATGAAGCAGGGATATTAAGGGTATAGTTCTCTCACTGGAGCTTGATAAACTCAGGAACCCTCAATTAAGCCAGGCAGAATTATGGGGTTAGAGAGCCAAAAAATATATAACCCCCCAAAAATACAGCTAGAAGTAAACTGTGCTTGGGGTTATCGGTGTTTTCAGTTAACTGGAATCAGATGAGAAGCTGACTAGAATAGGTGCCAAAAGAACTGCCATCTTGGACTAAAAGATATTCTGATTGTTGAAGATATAAAATCATATTTAGCCCCCAACCTTCTATCAGCAGGAAACAGATTAAAAAAGCTACTCCGTCCCCAAGGATGGCATATTCTCCAATGCTCTTTTCAAATATAGCTGAGGAGCAAAATAGAAAAGGAAGGAAATTCCAGAGGGTGGAACCAAGGATCACAGAAAGTCATGGACTGTGGAGCATTACCAAGGAGCAAAACTGGAGCTAACATGAACCTGTCACTGCAGTGTATCTCCTACTCATTCCCTTTTCAAATGAGAGTATTTTGTGTGTATCCTGCATCTGTTCCCCCATTGTACATTGGTTGTATAAGGGAATAAATACTTTGTACTTTTAATTCAAGGGCATGATGCATGAGATTTTTGTTCATCAAATATCCATTCCTCTCCACTTTTCCCCTGTGTGGCAGTACGTTTCCCTGTTCTTAACACTTTGAACATGACCTTGCTTTGTGACTTGTGAACCTCTGACTTGCTTTGGTCAGTGGAATGCAAAGGTATGTAAAGGCTTCAAATGTTGAGCATTTATTTGGCTTGTGTTCCCCTGCTCTTGTAAACTGTCATGAATTGAGCATATTCCTTGGACCAAGAATATGTGGAGACACCTGGAGCAGAACTGAATCCAAGCCAAGCAAAAACGGAAATGTCTTGTTTTAAGCTATTGAATTTAGGAATGATATATTATACATCATTATTGCATTAATAGCAGACTAATACATTCATCCTTTGAATGAAGAGAAGCTACATCTGGATATGATGTAGAGAATCCACGTATCATTCCAGAGGTAGAGTCGATCACGACTTGAGCTTGCTACTTTAACTAGCTGAGACTTTCAGGTTGTTAACTTGGGGAGGTGGTGAATGTGCTTGAGGTACAGGAAGAAGAGTGAGTTAAAGAGTTAATGACCATAAAGTATACAGTGGTTGTCCCTAGTGCTGTTCACTGTATGTTCTGTTCACCCCCTGACCCCGCCCTCCTTCCAGCCATATAGTAGAATTGTATTTGCTAGCCCCTTGTGATTGTGAGGGGTCAAGTAACTAGTTCTGATAAATGAGTTGTGAGCAGAAGTGACATGTGATTGCTAACATGAGAACCTCCAGGGCTTTCTTTTCATTTTTGCAAAGTGATCGGTATTCCAGATTATGGCTGCTCTATCAGCCTGGGGCCTGACTGACGACATTGATGACATAGCCCAGAGCCCCACAAACACTCAACGGAAGTGTAGCGTTAGTGAGAAATATTAATCTTTGTTGTGTTAAGCTCACAAGGATGCTGTAGTAGGAGGTAAGATCTTTCCCATCTGTTTTTGGATTTGATGTCTGGATGTGGAATAGCTGGGTTATTTTCCTAGTGTTCATATTGATATTTTACAGCTCATTCACGTTCTGCCTGTTCAACGCCCATGTTCTGCTGGTTGTTAAATAATTTGAATATCATCCCCCTGGCTGGCCAAAAATAATGGAAAATGCACAGTGTAATGTTGTAATAAACATTTTGAGCATGAAGAATATTTGTTTATTCATAAAATTTTTAGTTCCTGGATTACATCATTGGTATAGAATCCCCAAAGAAGGTACATTATCTCACATTATCATAGTATTAAGTAGTGTAAATACTTGCTTGCTCAAGGAAATACCCTATGAATCAACTGATTATTTATGAAGACTAAAATACACAAATCAAGACTCACTTGCCTCACTGTGCCCACCAATCCAAAGTTATCATGTGATAAACTATGCCCAGTATTCAACAGTTCCCCACCTTGTAAGTCCTGCTTTAAAAATCTCCAAGCCTAGGCACTAAAACTCTAAAAATATCCTATCTTAATTTCCCATTCTAAGATTCTACTGAAATTCTGACAAGGTCATGTTTCTACTTTACTGCAGTAAGTCTAACAAATTTACCTTTCCTTGATCCAACAGGGTTTCTGATGATTTTTTTTTTTTTTGCGGTATGCGGGCCCCTCACTGCTGTGGCCTCTCTCGTTGCAGAGCACAGGCTCCAGACGTGCAGGCTCAGCGGCCATGGCACACGGGCCCAGCCGCTCTGCAGCATGTGGGATCTTCCCGGACCAGGGCACGAACCCGTGTCCCCTGCATTGGCAGGCGGACTCTCAACCAGGCGGACTCTCAACCACTGTGCCACCAGGGAAGCCCCTGATGATTTTTTAAAGGAGTCAACTCAGCAATTGCTTTTTTTTTTTTTTTGTAAGTATTTTATTATTTATTTCGTTGCACCAGGTCTTAGTGGCGGTCGGCGGTCTTCTTAGTTGCAGCTCGTGGGCTCCATAATTGCAGCTCGCCAGCTCCTTAGTTGTGATATGCAAACTCTTAGTTGTGGGATCTAGTTCCCTGAGCAGGGATTGAACTTGGGCCCCCTGCATTGGGAGGGCAGAGTCTTAACCACTGGACCACCAGGGAAGTCCAAGCAAATTGCTTTCTTAAATGTGAAGTTTCACTAGCATGCATGAGGGTGATAGTATCCCTTTATCATTGCTAGCACTAATTATTATCATATTAGGAAATCTTTGCTTATTTGACGTGGGGGTGGGGGGAGTAGTATTTTATTGTTTTAATTTTGAACTTAGATTACTCTCAAGTTTGAACGTTTTTCAAGTTTTAAGTATTCCATCTATTAAATAATACATGTGGAGTAAGAACTAAAATTAAGGTCCAATATAATGTACTGCTTTGAAATCTGGTGAAATTGAGAGGGGCTTCAATGGCCTAACTGCCAGTTCCCCACCCAGCTCTGCTCTTAAGAGTAAGGTACCCTCGCCAAACAACCCTCCTTATCAGAGGGACTGGGGGCAGTTCCTGCTTATCCCTGAGTAGTGGGCTTCAGTTTCCTGCCTACAAGTGGAATCATTCAAACGGGCCAATCACATTCTTCCTCAGGAACTGGGGGCAGCTCACCCTCATGATACTACAAAGCCTGCTTCCTAGAGCACTGGTTGTTCATCCTGTTCCCAAGTACCAGCCTTGCGTGGCCCTGCCTGGGGTGTCCTCCTTCCCAGGCTGTGACTATACACACTAGTAAACTGCTGTTGATCTCACCTGTCCAGTGTTGGGAGCTATGTCTTCAGCCAGCCTCATAATCCTAGGGCAGGAATCCCTCTTTCACCAACCAGGAGAAGAGGAGGTGGATAATTAAAGCAATTCGACAAATATTTATTATGTGCCTGCAAAGTGTGAAGCAGTATGTCAGTTGCTGAGGCCACCAAAGTGAACAAAACAGACTAACTCTGCCCTCACAGAGCTTATAGGTTTGTGAGGGAGACAGACATCAAACAAATAGCCACATGATAATATATGATTAACATTGTGTTAAACGCTATGAAGGAAAATGTAAGGGTGCTTTTGTGAATTATGTCTTTTGAGTATTTGTCTATTGGGTTCTTAGTGTTTGTCATGTTAATTTGTTTGAGCTAATAATAAAGATATAAATGTGAAATTTCTTGTGTAGTTTTCTCTGTTTGCAGCTTAATTTTTGTGTTTTATAAAAATAGATGTTTTAAATTTTATGTTGTCAAAGTGATCAATCTTTTCCCTCCTGATTTTTTTTGTTACTTTTAGAGTTCTTCCCTGTCAGAAATTTTGCAACTATTCATTTATCGTTGCACATAAAATTTTTTTTGAAAAGAAATACATGCACATATGTTACATGCCCATGCAAAAAATGTCAAATAGTACCAAAGAATATAGAATGAAAAGTAGGTCTCCTTTTCATCCCAAATTTCCAGAATCCATGGATCAGTGTTCTTTCAGAATTTTTTATGCACATACCCACATATAGCCTTTAAACAATGACAGCCTATTACAAACTGTCTTCTGTCCCTTGTTTCGTTTACTTAAAAATATATATGGGACCTTTCTAGATTATTGTGTGTATTTGTAGCCCAGTTAAAAAATTGGCTGCACAGTTTTCCACTGAACATGTCAGGATGAAAAACTATGCCTCCAGTCTACTATGTTACATATAATGTTGCAATGAACAATATGTCTCTATATACGTATGCAAGAATATCAGATGTTTAAATTTTCAGAATTTGAATTGCTGGGTCAAGGCAATTGTTTATTAAGAACGTTCTATGTATTAAGAAAATTAGTACTTTGCCAAATATTTTATAATTATTTTTGCTCAGTTTGTCATCTAAGTTTGTGGTATTTTAGGCCGTACCGAAAATTCAAATGTTTATGTAGTCCAATTTATCTTTTCCTTTATGGTTTCTGGGTTTTGTATTTTGTTTAGACATATACCAAGATTAATTTGTTTCTTTCCTACTACTTTTAAGATTTCATTTTTACATTAAAATTTTTGATTTATGTGAAGTTTATTTTGGCAAAAAGAATGAGATAGGGAGCCAAGTTAATTTTTTTTCCAGATGGCTTCTCAGTGGCCCAACACCATTTATTATGAATCGATTTCTTCTCTACTATTTTGGTATGTTGTCTTTATCTTACACTAAATTCCCACTTACGTTTAGATCTAGTTCTATGGCTTATGTTTTGTTCTATCGATCTGTTTGTTTATTCATATGCATCAGGACCAAGCCTCTTAAATTATTGTTCTTTATAAGACATTCTATACATTAGTTTTTATTCCATCTGGAATCGATTTTGGTATATGATGTCATGTGAGAACCTAAATGCCAAATAAAGTCACTCTGTAGACAGAAAGAAAAAAGAAGTTGAAGAAAATGGAGATGGTAGGTGTAGATCTCTCATGGCTTTTTGGATGATTAGTTCATGAAAGGTGTGAAAAGAGAAAGGATAGCTTACAACTATGGTACTTTTGTCATTTTATTACTAAAAATAGGTTATGATATGTATTATTATTAACAGTATAATGAATGAATATTGTTATTAATATATGACCATTTTGATCATTGTTTTCTGTCCCTGTAGTTCTTTGAAATTGTTCATGTTAAATTTTACTACCTGAATAAATTGTGGAAGACTACCTTGTTATTATACTTCCCTACACTTCTCCCTTTATACTTTTATCTTTCCTATTTTTATGATTTAAAAATATATATATTTAAATACAAAACAATACGTTTGAATTTTGCCACAGGGCTCCAAAGAGGAGCGGTACCATGATGTGACAAATATGTGGAGCCACACCCAGAATCTTCGTGCAACAGATTAGACTTGCCTATAATTATAAGTATTAGCTTTCTTTTGGGAAATACAAAATGAACTACATCACTAAAGAAAACAGAAGTTTTAAACACTGGTAGAGTTCAAAAGTAAGACTACATAAGAAAGTGACACTAGGTTGCCTCCTCCTGGATGTGTGTCCCGGAAATAGAGCTTAATTTCTCAAGGAACATAAGCGTTTAGGGTTGACTGCAGCTGTAATTCTGTGGCAGACACAGTTCATGACAGTTTCCACCATAGAGACTTGGAAAACCAAATACTGACTTCCTTAATCTTTCTTGTAGCCAGTTGTGGTTGATGTGACACAAACAAATGACTGTTAGTGAATACTGGGAAAGCGTTTTTCTTTTCTGATGAAAGAGACAGTTATAGATCTAAAGTTTGTGCCTCCCAAAATTCATACGTTAAAACCTAATCCCCAATATGATGATATAAGAAGGTGGGGCTTTTGGGAGGTGATTAGGTCATGAGGGTGGGGCCCTCATGAATGGGATTAGTGACCCTATAAAAGAGGACCCAGGGAGCTCCCTTGTCCCTTCTGTCACGTGAGAACACAGTGAGAATACAGCCATCTATGAACCAGGAACTGGGTCCTCATCAGACATGAAATCTGCCAGCACCATGACCTTGGGCTTCCCAGCCTCCAGAACGGTGAGAAATAAATTTTTTTTGTTAAAGCCACTCAACGTATGGTATTTTTGTTATAGCAGCTTTCGCAGACTAAGAGAGAACAGATGTGGTTGACACCACCTCTTCTCCCCTTTTTTTTCTCTTGAAAGCAGACTTGATTTCCAGAGTTCTGAAAACTATTTTTTAACCATGAGGTATATTACAAGAGGGTCTCAGAATCTTGGTCTGGATGCCAGCACTCCCTATCTCCAAATTTCTTGCCATGACAAAAACAAAAACCCTTTTGTGAGTCATTGTTAGTTAAGTGTTCTATAATGTGCAGCCAAGAATGGTAGACAATAGAGAAAGTCTAGTAACATGAAATGAAGGAATAATTTAGAAAATACAAATCAAGTAATAAACTTATTCTTGCCTACATAAATTCAATGACTTTTTTCAATAAAGATTTTTTCAACTGATGTTTACAGGAGTAGATACCCTATGAGAGCAAAGTGTCACTAGATTTTATTTGAAGATTTAAATATGAAAACCCTACTTACAAACTATAGGGGATAATATTCTCTTTGAATTGTTGTAGCTAAAGTAGTAAGAGTACTCAGCTAAAAAACATCTCAAGAGGGCTTCCCTTGTAGCACAGTGGCTAGGAGTCTGCCTGCTGATGCAGGGGACGCGGGTTCGTATCCTGGTCCGGGAGGATCCCGCATGCCGCACAGCGGCTGGGCCCGTGGGCCATGGCCGCTGGGCCTGCGCGTCCAGAGCCTGTGCTCTGCAGCGAGAGAGGCCACAGCAGTGAGGGGCCCGCATACCGCAAAAAAAACCCGAAAAAACATCTCAAGAGACACTCTATTCTTGCCACTCACCTTCTGTCAGATGGAGAATGAAACAAAATTTCTTTTTTTCTGAACTGGTTTCAAGTTTAAAAAGGTCTTCATCCTCAAACTGTAACAGACACTTGCCTGCGTTTTTTCATTTTAATAATTCTATTGTGTTATTTATGTTTAATATTTTAATCTGGCCAGAATTAGTTTTTGATTGTAGTATTATGGTGTAAGAGATCACACTTTGTTATTCTAATGGAAAGACATTGTCTCCAACTGCATATTGAGTAATTTATCCTATCTCCATTTATTTGAGCTGTCAACATTTATCATTCAATTATCATATATATGAGTATATGTAGATACTCATTTATATACAGGCAGACCTTGGAGATATTGAGGGTTCAGTCCCAGACCACCACAATAAAGCAAATGTTGCAATAAAGCAAGTTGCACCAATTTTTTGGTTTCCCAATACATATAAAAGTTATGTTTACACTATACTGTAGTCTATTAAGTGTACAATAGTCAATAGCATTATGTCTAAACAATGTACCTAACTTAATTTAAAAATAATGCTATAGGAAAAGTGGTGCCAATAGACTTGCTCCAAGGCAGGATTGCCACAAACCTTTAATTTGTAAAAAACACAACATCTTAGAAGTAAAATAAAACAAGGTATAGATATCTACATATCTATCTCTCTCTATATATAATTATATTTACATGTCTATAATCATTTTTACCCTCAATTATACACATGAGTACATGTACTCATTTATATAGTATGTATTTATATATTTATACATATAAATTATATATGCATGTATATGTATATACTCATACACTCAGTATATACACTCATATACATGAGTCTGTTCCTGGACTTTTCCTGTTGCCACAATGTAATTATATATTCGCAGGCCTCTGATACCATCTTAGCCACTGTACCTTTGTCTTTAGTATTCAGAATATGTATCTTGGTGTGGATTTCCTTTTTTGGGAATTTGCTCAATTTCTTTAATCTGTAGATGTATATCTTTTGCCAAATTTGAGAAGTTTTCAGCCATTATTTCTTAGAATTTTTTTCAGCCCTTCCCCCTGATTCTTTCTCTTCTTTTGAGAATCCAAAGTTCAGATCTTTTGCTATTGTCCCACAAGTCCACAAAGTTCTATTTTTCCCAGTCTTTTTTCCCTCCGTTGTTCACATTAATTAAATTATTTTAATTGATAATCAAGTTTCTGATTCTATCCTCTGTCATTTCCACTCTACTATTGAGCCCAGTTGGTGAGTTTTTATTTCAGTCATTACATTTTTCAGTTTTATAATTTCCATTTTTTAAAACATATTTCTTTGCTGATGTTTTCTAATTTTTGTTTGTCCCAAGAAAATTTGTGATTGCCTATAAGAACATTTTTTGGTGATGCTGCTTTGAAATTTTTGTCAGATAATTCCAGTATCTGATTCATCTTAGTATTGGCTGTTAATTGTCTTTTCTCATCCAATTTGTGATTTTCCTGGTTCATGGTATGAGGAGTGAATGTGTTGGTGGGCTTTTCACCTGATCTCTGTTGGTACCTCAGGGCAAGGAAGAGCCTACTTGAGTCACCTTGAGCTATGGGGGTGTAGGGGAGGCAAAACTTTACCCATGTCAGGTTTTTAGCTGGGACTCTTTAACAAAAAGACAGAATAACAAGAGGAAAACAGTTTTTTAACGTGCAGCCCACATTATGCGAGAGAAAACTAAACCAAAAGTAACTTGAAATGGCAGCTTAGAATTCCAGTTTTTACAGCATCTTCAACAAAAAACAACAATAATAAAAAATAATAACAATAAATTTATAGAGAAATGACAGGGCAAAGGAAAGCAGTTTAGGATTCCAAAGGCCACAGACTATGGGAAGGTAAATATATGGGAGGGAACTAATGGAGTAAGGCTTGTTTGGAGATTCCTCTGGTGCCATCTCTGGGCTGAAAAGAGTCTGTCTTCAATAAAAGGAGAATTTAAATTTTGCCTTTAGGCAGACAAGGGGAAGCTTTTTCTGTCTTTGTTGCTTCTTAGTTGCCTTCAGCTTGTTAAAAAAACAAAATTCAACTGAGTAAATTTGAAGCTTTAATTGGCTTTATTAAGCAATTCATGAATTGGGCAGCATCCCATCTAGCAACCAGAAGGGTACAAAATTGAGGGATTTTATAGGCAGGAAGGTGGAGTGAGGAAGCTATTCTCAAGAAAAAGAGAAAATTATTTCTAGGCCAGGACCTCTTCTTTTGGTGGAAGGTGGGGGAGGAATGGCAAGGGTTTTATCATGCAGATGGCCACTTCTTCCTCTCCAAGATGGAGAGGGCCACATGGCAGATGACCTCATTTGTGCTGACAAGAAAATTCCATACCGGTTGATTAAGACCACATTTCTGGGAACTTCCCTGGTGGTCCAGTGGGTAAGACTCCACGTTCCCAATGCAGGGGGCCCAGGTTTGATCCCTGGTTGGGGAACTAGATCTCACATGCATGCCACAACTCAGAAGTCCGCATGTCACAACTAAGAAGCCCACATGCTGCAACTAAAGATCCCACATGCTGCGACTAAGATCTGGCCCAGCCAAAAAAAAAAGACTACATTTCTGGTGAAGGTCAAAACTTCAGTTAGGTCAGGTGTTAAATCTAGGTATGGTATCATGGGCTTTAGCACAAGGGATGCCATTTTGGGCCTGTGATTTTTCTCTTTAACAAGTTCAAAATAATTTTTGTGTCAATGAGGCATATTTTGGGGTGACATTCTGGTTTCCTTCAGGGGGAAAGAGTTGGGAAACACCAGGCCTGGGTCGCCTTCTGCAGGAAGTGGAGTTTGGGAGATTCCAGGCCTGCTTTGCCCTGTCTCCCCTGAAAGCCTGCCTGCTGCCAGTTAGTTTGGCGTCATGTGCGAAGCTCCCCGTTAGGTTTCTTCTGGGCCGCCCCTTTACTGGTCCTTGGGCTAGAGGGAGTTTTTCTTGGGGCTTCATGTTGGTCTATCCTGGCTCTGCCAACACCCAGGTCAAGATGCATGGGAGACAAAAGTTGAACCAGGGAACTCACTGCATTGTTGTTCCTCAAGTCCTGAGGTCCCTAGCCTTTTTTTTTTTTTCCATTTTTCAGAGTCCTATTATGGTTGTTTATTTTTATGGTTGTATTTAGAGGAGAGGAACAGAGAAATGTGTGCAGGGAAACAAAAATTTGCCCCCGCAAAATGTGTCTCTTTGGCATGAGGATTAATTTAGGCTGGTTATTTTTAAGGCCCCAGAAACCCAGGAAGAAACTTTGACCTTCCCCTTAACTGCCTAAAAGACTATAGATAGAGGACCTGTTCCAGGAAGGGAGCTATCACCATAGACAACTATAGCAGGAACTAGGTGTGTAGACAGGAAGAAACCTAGCAAAGTCTGTTAAAATTCCTCTCTGTATCTCTTTGTCTCTACAAGGCCCAGCAAACATTTGTTTACCAAACATTTACTTTTCCATCTCCCTGTGAAGTGCCTTCCTCCCCTTTGAAGTCCCAAACCACCACCCCCAACATCCTCTTTTGTCTTTAGCTGAAGATGGTATTTAAGGTGAGGGATTCAGCTATTTTGGTGAGTTACTCAGTTTTTCTTGGCCTCTCCCATGTATACATGTTATTAAACTTTTGTTTGGTTTTCTCCTTAATCTGTCTCATGTCAATTTAATTTTTAGACCAGCCAGAAGACCCTAGAAGGGTAAAGGGAAAATTTTCCTCCCTGACAAATGTATGGAGCCAGAAGCGAGTCTCTGGGAATTATTCCAAATATCCAACATATAAAATTAGGTGGATGATTTAGTTCTCGTTAATACCTAGTCAAAACTATGAATAATTAAAAAACCAATTTTTGATCAATTATGCTAGAGAAAAGATCAAATTATTTTCCTCTTCTCTTTATAAAAATTATTACAAAGATATTATTATATGAAGGGACAATTGAAACAGATACAGCCATGTAGTTTGAGTATCCGCTGCTGTCTGGAAAATCTGGGAATGAGAAATAATTTTAATTTTGAATCTGGCAAGTCCTGAATCTTTTATATTTCCTCTCATTTTTCTTAAAAATGGAACAGTTCCCTTTTAAGCTTCCCTCTTTCTACCTGTATCTGATAGGCAGGCAACAGAAGGTAAGTGGCATTTTCAATATTCTGCCTTGAAATTGAGGCAGGAGGTAGATGGGTCTCCCTCCAGGGTAAGCTATTGGAGATTTGTTCCCTGCGGACCAATTCTCCAAGACCAGAATAGCAGGACAATTGAGAGAGGAGGCTGGGCCCTGCCCAGATAGAAGATAAGAGACCACTTATTTCTCATTCTTGAAGTCAAGGAGACCTTCCTGACTAGAAAGCTCCTTGGAGGTCAAAAAGGGAGGGGGTGCCACCCCATAGTAAGTGATGCCAACAACCCATAGGCCTCTTTGGTGGAATCCATCTTGGCTGAGAGATGTGTGTGTACACATGGGAGGATCCTGAGATATACCAAATACAGACTCAGAACCAGGCAAATCAAAATGATTGGCCAAAGGAAACTGGGAAGAAATGCCCCATAAAAGTGATTCAAACTACCACGAGGGTGCGACTCTCTGAGTCTGCCCATGTGTGTCTATCCACACATACTGTACTCTTTTTTTCTCCTAATAAACACTTTACTTGCTTCACTACTTTCCGTCTCTATGTGGAAATTTATTTCTACACAGCTGACAGGCCAGGGCCTTGTCACTGGCCACTGGTCCCTGATGGTCTAGTGGCTAGGATTCAGTGCTCTCACTGCTGCTGCCCGACCTTAGTCTCTGGCCAGGAACCGAAACCCTGCTTCAAGCTCCTCCAAGTGAGTCCACCCAAGATCAAAATCTCCTTAGCTAGATCATAGAGTATATTAGATACATTTTCTGTTTTCCACATTTCCACATTGTTGCAGACAAGAGTGTGTTCAAATTTCTGCTGCTGCATAACAAGAGTCCCCTTTCCTCCAGCTTTCAATAACATTTTCCTTACCTTTACTGTAAGCCCTCACTGACAGCTCCCTCCAGGCTCTTTCAGCTCTCTGTAATAGTCTCCTCAGGGTCCTTCTAGCCTCCTCCTGCTGCCCAGTCTTTAAGCCAATGCCATGTGTTTTAGGTTTTTGTTACAGCAGCACTTCACTTTTAGGTAAGAAAGTTCGCTCTGTTTATCTATTGCTATGTAACAACTGAGAACTGCAAACTGCAAAAGCAACTCCATGCCTACCTCCTCCCCACTCCACCTCCACCCCCCACCCCCCACCCCATTAAGAGACTTGACCAAGCTCTACCTGGCTTCCAGCAGCCTAAGGCCATGCTCTTGGGACAACCCTGCTCCCCTTAAGTTTCAGCCTGGAAAAGCCCAAGGCTGCCAAAAGAATATAGTGTTTCTTCCAGCCAAAACCTGATGACAGGCACCTGTCCTCACTTTTCTTAGATCATTTGTTTTAGAAAACTTGTAATTTGCAATTGTAAATCCTTCCTCTGTTCCTTTGAGATGTATATGTCCCTTCTACAACCGGGGAATGTCTTTCTGGAGGCCTTGCTTTGCACTGTAATCATTCAGAAGAATAGGGCCAGTTAGTAGACTGGGACGGCCTAATCACATCCCTTAATATTACATCTTTAGCATGGCCCCTTTAGCACACACATGGTTTGGGGGGCTGAGGAATACGGGAGGGCTTGCTGGGTGGGTCTGGCTTGGAGTCTCTCATGAAGTTGCTGGCAGACAGTATCTAGAGCTGGAACAGCTGGGGGCTAGAGCAGCTGGGGGCTGGCTGGGCAACTCACTTTCTGTGGTCTCTGGGTCTGGCTGACTGAGCTCTCTGCATGGGCTGGTCTGGGCCTTGGGGCATTTGGACCACTTACGTGTCAGCTGCAGGCTTAAGGGCTGGTATTCCAGCGAGCAGAGGCAGGAGCTACCAAGCCTTTTCTGACCTAGCCTTGAAAGTCAGGCAGCATCTCTTCCACGCATTCCAAATAGAATGTTACAAGTGTTCCAAGTGAGTCACAAATCGGCCCAGAGTAAGGGGGAGGAAAAGCGGAAAACCAGACCCCATTTCATGATGAGCAGAGAGTCAAGGTAACATTGCAGATAAGCCCGAGGAATGGGACCATTTTGGGGAAACACAATTTGCCACAATTATCTACGTTTAAAGCATTCAGATTTAATATGCTATAGTTTTTACATCCATAAATAGAAACATTTTTTGCCCCTTCATTTTCTATCGGAGCTTTAGATTTTCTCCCTGATTTATGGGAATTTGCAAAATTGTAGGCACTTGTACAAGGGCTCTAAAGCTGGGAGAAATAAGCCTTATAAACACTGTTAGAAATCTGTGCTTTTGAGATCTTTCTTATCTGATTCATGCGCTGGGTAACTGACTGCCAAACTGAAACCGTGTAACTCTGATTGGGACTTGTACGCATGGGGCCGGGACTCAAACCCGTCAAAACCCAGATTGGGACTTGAATCCATGGTCTTTTAATTGAGATCACACCCTTGGTCTCAGGATTTAATGAAGCTCAGGTTCTTGATGTCTCATCACAGAAAGAATTCAGTGAGAGAAAGTGATAGGTAAGAAGTGGATTTATTTAGAGAGAAACACACTCCACAAACAGAGTGTGGGCCATCTCAGAGGGCAAGAGGCCCCAAAATAGGGGGTGGTTAGTGTTTATGGGCTGGGTAATTTCATAGGCTAATGAGGAGGAGGATTATTCCAATTATTTTGGGGAAGGGGCGGAGATTTCCAGGAATTGGGCCACCCCCCACTTTTTGCCCTTTTATGGTTAGCCTCAGAACTGTCATGGTGCTGGTGGGTGTGTCATTTAGCATTCCACTGGAAGTCGAATATTCGACCATCTTGGACCTAGTTGGTTCTAACCAGTTTTTGTCATGTCCTACGGCTACGTCATTCTTTTAAAGGTTGTGCCCTGCCCCCTTCCCTCCTGTTTCAAAACCACCTTCAGTATTAGTTCTGGAATTCAAACCCAGGGACTCCAGGCTCCTGAGATTGTTTTTTTTGGTTGCATTTAAAAAATAAAGCAATAAAAATTGGTAGTGAGATATAAAAATTAATAACATTGATTTTTCTGTCCTTGAAAGTAATTACATGGTCACTGGAGAAAGTTGAAAGAATAGAGATAAGTAAAAAAGGAGAAAATAAAATCAGCTGTGTTGAATTTGAACTTCAAAAAACTCTAATTAATCTCAATAATTTCTCGATAACAGACAGGGTTTTTTTTTTTCCTTTTTTCCCCCCTGTTAAGTTATTTAGAGAAATACAATAATTTGCAGAGTGTGGTTTTTTTTCCCAAAGACTTTTAAAATCCACACCTTCTCCGACCTTTAATTATTGAGAGAATGTCAATTAAAGAAGATAAAGATATTCACCTCCACACAGATAAAATCCCAAGTCCAAGTCTGAGCAACTTTTGGGGACTCCTAAGTAGATGAGCATACCTGGAAGGGTGTTCTCATGAATCTTAAGAGAAAAGCAGTCTGTGAACCCAGTTCATTTTACCGGGATCAGGATGCCGAGATACTTAAATTTTTTCCTCCTTAGGTGGTTGTGATTTACGTATGATGTGATGGACAGGAGCCCTAGACCATCAGGTGCAGCTGTTGGATCCTCATGTAGGATGGAAGTCCGAACCTTCCCCATCTCCATCTGTCTGTGCCATACCCTGTATTTCCTATATCAGACAGTTTTAACTTGGCACCACAGTTAGTTTTCCCTTTCTGCACTTTCTTCATTCTAGACTCAGACTTAAATTATTTGGCAAGCATATTTTTCTCTATTCCTTTTAGTATAGTCTGTTACAGAGCTAAATTTATATTGTACGTAATCTCTATATTTTGACTGACAGTTTTCTACTATCATTTTTACACACAGCAATCTGTATTTATAAACAGTCTTTGTACAGTCTTTCTGACCCAGAGATGCAGTCACTGAAGAATATTGGGGGTAGGAAATTTGGCACCTTCAGAGGATGAAGCAATTTTCCCCAAATAGTTTTCTGCTGTACAATACTCCTAACTCCAGCTACAAATATAAACATTGCTAATATTTGGCCCTACATTTTTCCACTCATTTATTTCTCTGCAATTTTCTTCTTACATAATTCAGATTATATTGAATATACTACTTTGTAGCCTACCCTTCTTCATGTTTTATATATACATATACCTTTTGACAGTAATTTTCATGGTTCAATAATAATCCATTATGATATATTGTAATTTATTTCACTAATAAACTGCTATTAGACATTTTGGGTTACCTCCAGTTTTCACTATTATCAAAAATAATGAGATGAACATATTTGAAAAGAAACATTCTTGCACAGCCATGATGATTTCCTCGAATAATGTGGAATTTCAGGGTCAAAGAGAAAAATTTAAGTCCTTTGATTTGTATAGCTTAAATGGCCCTCCAGCTAGGTTATATCATTTGGTCTCCCCCATTGATACCTCCATGTGTCAATGGTGCTGCATATTACAGTTAAAAATCTTTTTTTGAGTTTGATAGGAAAAAAAAACCACTGAAAATAAAATCCAGTTCTTGTAAATTTACAAGGTCTTGCATGTTCCGTGCCTTGCATGTTCCGAGTCCTGCCTGTCTGTGTTTTTCTCTTCTACTCCATCTTATACCCTTCACTACCCTGCTCACTGTGTTCCAGCTCCACTGACTCCCTTTCTTTTTTAATTTTTAAATTTTTCTTTGTTTTTTTTTTTTTTTTGGCTGCACCACATGACATGAGGGATCTTAGTTCCCCCACCAAGGATCGAACCCACGCCCTCTGCAGTGGAAGTGCGGAGTCTTCACTGCTGGACCACCAGAGAAGTGCCTCCACTGACTTCTTTTAATTTCCCAAGGGGCCAACCTCTTTCCTACATCAGGGCCCTCCCACATCTTTGTCCCTCTATTTACATCCCATCTTTGAAATCTCAGTTTCAACATTCCTCTTGGCCTTTTCAATGGGAGGGATGAGGGCGGTATGACTAAGCTAATCATCTACTATTGCAGGAAATTAATAAATTATAATTTAAAATAAAGATAGAAATTTGGTTCCTCTCTGCTCCACATGGGCTCCATCTTCCAAAAATCTAGTCTGGGCTTCTTCATATGATGGACTCAGGATTCCAAAGAGTTGCAAGAAGGGGCAAGCCCCAACGCACAAGTACTTTTTAAGTCTCTTGTATCACATTCATAATGGCCTATTGACAAAAACAAATGGCATGGCCAAGCCTAGGTTCAAGGGATGGAGAAATAGACTCTACTTGATGGGAGGGACCTCAAAGTCATTACAAAGAAGAGTGAAAACCAGGATCTGAGGACTTGTGGTTATTCTGTAAAACATTTTGCAAATATTTCCATTTTGCAAACAATCTGCCATGCTATTTTCCTCCTCCTCTTTTCTCTTTTAAGTTCCCCTCCTTCTTTCTTTTGCTTCTAGATATTTGTTTTTAAAATTAAGAGCTAGGAGATTGACATTTGCCCTAACATAAAATAGTCAGAAGTGGCCTGTTAATACTCTGCTGGTAAGAGTTATGGGGAAAATTTCTTATAAGTTCCTTAAAACAAAGCATCAGAAGCTCTTTAGGAGATTAAAAGGTTATTCATAAACTTAGAGAGTCCCTTCTGTCAATCTGTTTAGCAGCTGAAATGAAACTTAGAGTAAGAATGAAGTTTCAGTGCTCACTCTTTGTGAAGATCTCAGATACTCAATTATGAGAGTAGGAAAAGTGTTGGGAGCCAAGAAGTTTTCGCCATTAGAAGATGGCCGACATCCTGCTTCTCTTCCTGCTTAATGAGATAAAAGCCCGCGCCTAAAAACAAAAGCCCGCGCCTAAAACGAAAGCCCGCGCACGCAGCACCAATGATAATTTGCCAAATACTTCCCTTATTCTGGATCCCGCCCCCCTTTTCTCTGTACTGTATAAATACAGCTACTGCAGCAATAAAAGTTTGAGGCTTGATCAGGAATTTGTCTTGCCTCCATTCTTTCGCGTCTCCTGCCCCTTCTTCTCTTTTCAACCCCTACAGGTTCCTCCTCGGACTCACAAGGATTTGTCCTGCTGGTCGGGACTCCCGGGGACGCCCGGGGCCGAGCACAATTGGCGCCCAACGTGGGGCTCGAGGAACGGATCCTAACGGAGGTAGCACGCTTACGAACGCCTGGCCAGGCACCCACTGAGCCGCCGCGAGAGTGAACTCGAAAGTGCAGCTCGATTAGGTCCCCGGAGGACTAGCCGCCCTTCGGCAGTTGTGACCGGTAGAGAGTAAGGTAAGTGGAGCTTAAAAATGGGACGGGAATTGAGTTCCCACGAACTCTTTCTTCAGGGGATCGAGGATTCCCTCAAGATGCGAAAGATTAAGGCTAGAAAAAAAGATTTGCGTGATTTTTTTTATATTTTTGTCTGATGTTTGTCCATGGTTCCCACAAGAAGGGACGATAGATAAAAAATGTTGGAATCATGTAGGAGATTGTTTAAATGATTATTATAAGGCTTTTGGGCCTTCTAAAGTATCTGTGACTGCATTTTCATATTGGAATTTAATTAGAGAGATTCTTATGGGTCATTTTTTTTTGACCCCGATATCCAAAAGGTTGTTGAGACCGGAGAAACAATTCTTAAAGCAGCCCCTATGATTCCAATGAGGCTCAGGCTGCTTTTCCCCCTGGTCTGTTGGCTCAAATACAAAATGCTGGCCTTAAGGCCTGGCGCCGCCTTCCGCCTAAGGGTTCGGCCACAACTTCTTTGGCGAAAATTCGCCAGGGACCAGAAGAGCCTTATTGTGAGTTTATTAGCCGCCTCACGGACGCCACCGAACGTCTGGTGGGCGATAGTGAAACTGATAACGCCTTTGTTAAACATTTAGCTTATGAAAATGCTAATCCAGCCTGCCAGGCTGCCCTTCGGGCTCATCGTGGTGGTAGCCTTGCTGATTATATTAAATTGTGTTCCGGAATTGGTCCCTCCCATTCTGTTGGTCTTGCAATAGGAGCCGCCCTAAAAGATTTTATTAAAGACACATCCGCCCTAGACAAACAACAAAAAACTTGCTATAGGATACATTTGTCCGTTTCTCCTAACAAAGTGCTTAAGACCTACCCTTCCTTAGTAGCAAAGGTTCTTACTTTAGGCAGGGAAAAAAGCCGTCAATTTTTTGGCAGAGATCCTGATCATTTGATTCTCCCCTATACCAAAGAAGAACTTAATTGGTTACTGCAAACTGATGATAAATGGCTTGTTTCCTTATCCTCCTTTCAGGGTAATATTGATAATCATTATCCTCCTGATAAGCTCCTTCAGTTTGCTAGAAAACATCTCTTTATATTTCCCAAAATTACTTCTGCTGTTCCTTTGGTAGATGCTGCCTTAGTATTTACTGATGGATCATCATCCGGTGTTGCTGTATATGTTATAAACAATCAGTCCTATAGGGTACAATCCCCCTTTTTGTCAGCACAGCTTGTTGAGCTTTTTGCCATTCTTCAGGTTTTTGAAATGTTACAAGAAACCCCCTTTAATTTATATACGGATAGCTCATATATAGCCTTGTCCGTCCCCCTTTTAGAAACTGTTCCATATATTAAACCCTCTTCCAATGCTGTTCCCCTTTTTCAACAGCTTCAGAGTCTTATACTCCAGAGACAAGTGCCTTTTTTTATTGATCATCTTAGGGCTCATACAGATCTCCCTGGACCCCTTTCTCAGGGCAATGATTTAGCTGATAAAAATGCCCGCCTAATGTGCACCATAACCTCTGATCCTATTTCTCAGGCTACTCAATTTCATCAGCTACATCATGTTAATGCACATACTCTTCGCTTGTTGTTCAAGCTCACTCGAGAGCAGGCAAGACAAATTGTAAAAAATTGTCCAGGGTGCGTTACACTTTTACCTCTTCCACATCTTGGAGTAAACCCAAGAGGTTTATTACCTAATGAAATTTGGCAAATGGATGTCACCCATCTTGCTGAATTTGGAAAATTAAAATTTATTCATGTGTCCATTGACACTTTTAGCGGCTTTATATATGCCTCCCTCCAGGGAGGAGAAGCCACAAGAAACATTATTTCACATGTGCTCCAATGTTTTACAGTTTTAGGCAAGCCTCAAATAATTAAAACAGATAATGGGCCTGGGTATACTTCCCAGGCTTTCCAAGATTTTTGCACCCGGTTTCAAATAAAACATCTTACGGGAATTCCCTATAACCCCCAGGGTCAAGGCATAGTAGAAAGAGCCCATCAAACTCTTAAAAATACCATTTCCAAACTTAAAAATAATGATTTAACTGCTACAAAAAATTCCCCAAAAAATATTCTTAGTCATGCCCTATTTGTTATTAATTTTTTACAATTAGATATTAATGGTAGATCTGCCGCCGATCGTCTTTGGCATCAAGAAACTAAAAATCAATATGCACAAGTTATGTGGAAAGACCCTTTGACCTTTAAGTGGCATGGGCCCGATCCACTCCTCATCTGGGGGAGGGGGTCTGCATGTGTATACAATACCAAGGAAGGTGGAGCACGTTGGCTGCCCGAGCGTCTTATTAAACCTATAAATTCTATGAAATAATGAAAATTATCCAGGGCCCTGTTCCCTGAGATTGTATTTCTTTTCCTTTTCAGAAAAAGATGGAGATCCTCTTGGCATTGAAAAGACGACAAAGACAACAAGGACTATCCGTTGTGACCCTGATCCTGTCATCTTTGCTGGTTGTCAGCCAGGCTGAACCCCCTCCACACTTGCCTCAGAATTTAACCTGAAGCAGAACCAAAAGATGATTCTGGCTGCCCCTCCACTGGAGCGGCATGAGACAGAGACATGCCTACCCCCCTCTTTGATGGGAGGGTATGGGTACCGAGTTGAGTGTGACAGCAAAGCATGCACAAGGGAAAACCTTTATACATAAGGTAATCTCTGTTATTCCCTGTGAGTATACCTGAATTATGAAAGAGGTTGGTATCTAAACATTGTTTTTGGCTTCAGTATCTAAGATTATTCTCGGCTCTGCCTCTCCTCCCCAAAAGATACCAAGAGCCAGCAATGGTGGACACACATACATTGTCCACGGGAGGATTCAGGTCACTACTCCCTCACTCGGTTAATGCCCACCTCCTTAAAAGAAATAAAAAGGGAGGAGATGTTGGGAGCCAAGAAGTTTTCGCCATTAGAAGATGGCCGACATCCTGCTTCTCTTCCTGCTTAATGAGATAAAAGCCCGCGCCTAAAAACAAAAGCCCGCGCCTAAAACGAAAGCCCGCGCACGCAGCACCAATGATAATTTGCCAAATACTTCCCTTATTCTGGATCCCGCCCCCCTTTTCTCTGTACTGTATAAATACAGCTACTGCAGCAATAAAAGTTTGAGGCTTGATCAGGAATTTGTCTTGCCTCCATTCTTTCGCGTCTCCTGCCCCTTCTTCTCTTTTCAACCCCTACAGGTTCCTCCTCGGACTCACAAGGATTTGTCCTGCTGGTCGGGACTCCCGGGGACGCCCGGGGCCGAGCACAGAAAAGTAGCCATTAAGTAACACTGATCATTAGAAAACATAGTTTTCAGTAAATTTGTTCTGAAGTTATCATTTAACATTAGTAGGTTCTAGTAGGTTCTGTTTGTGGATAAACTGATTTTTAAGAAGTTTCCTTTTGACTTATTTAGCTATTTCTAAAGTAGCATTTCTCAAAATGTATACAGAACAAAGCTAAATATATGACATTTATGCTACTTGCAATAAAGGTCAGTAAGTTTTGGAAAGGCTGTATGGAACACTCCACATTTTAAGATTCACAAATCTTTAATCTTCCATATTAAACTTTTGAGAAGTTCTGATATAAATGTACCATTTAACTTTGCTTAATGTTTCCTAAACTTATTTTTATTTTTTTATTTATTTATTTTTGCGGTACGTGGGCCCCTCACTGCTGTGGCCTCTCCCGTTGAGGAGCACAGGCTCGAGATGCGCAGGCTCAGCGGCCATGGCTCACGGACCCAGCCGCTCCGCGGCATGTGGGATCTTCCCGGACCGGTGCACGAACCCGTGTCCCCTGCATCGGCAGGCGGACTCTCAACCACTGCGCCACCAGGGAAGCCCCTAAACTTATTTTTTTAAAAGATTTATTTATTTATTTATTTTTGGCTGCGTTGGGTCTTCGTTGCTGTACGTGGGTTTTTGTTTTTTTTTTTCAGTTGTGGCGAGTGGGGGGCTACTCTTCATTGCGGTGCACGGGCTTCTCATTGCGGTGGCTTCTCTTTCGCGGAGCACAGGCTCTAGGCATGTGGGCTTCAGTATTTGTGGCATGTGGGCTTAGTAGTTGTGGCGCAGGGGCTTAGTTGCTCTGCGGCATGTGGGATCTTCCCAGACCAGGGCTCAAACCCATGGCCCCTTCATTGGCAGGCTGATTTTCAACCACTGCACCACCAGGGAAGCCCCTCCTAAACTTATTTGACCATGGAAATCTTTATTTTTCAAGTCACATTCAACAATATTCTTCTGAATAAAATTTAGGACTTAATTCTGTAGCAGAATGGCCCTTGGACAAGCAATATACCTCCTACAATTATTAAGAATACAGACTGAGTAATGTCATTACTTATCTAAAGGTTGAGGGACATCCCCGGTGGTCCAGTGGTAAAGAATCTGCCTTCCAATGCAGGGGACATGGGTTCGATCCTTGGTTGGAAAACTAAGATCCCACATGCTGAGGGGGCAACTAAGCCTGCGTGCCACAGCTACTGAGCTTGCACGCCTCAACGAGAGAGCCCGCATGCCGCAAACTACAGAGCCTATGTGCCCTGGAGCCGCATTCCAGAACTAGAGAGAAAACCTGAATGCCACAACTAGAGAAAAGCCCATGCGCTGCAACAAAGAGCCCAGGCGCCTCAGTGAAAAAGATCCCACATGTCTCAACAAAGATCCCACACGCAACAAATAATACCCGACGCAGCCAGAAAAATAAAGAAAATAAATAATAAAATCAAATGAATAAATATTAAAAAAAATAAAGGTTGAGATCTCCAGAAATATTAGTCATCAGAGTTTAGAACACCTATAAATGAAGAAAAAAAATCTTAATAACCAGTGCACTGCTTGGCAGGAAGTGCTTATTCAGTAAGATATATCATATTGTTTCCCAAAGAACAAAATAAGGATGAAAAGAAACAAGGTCTTATTGATTAATCATGGAAAAAATTTAAAAGTGTTCCCTGAATTAAGAGAGATAAACATGTCTGATTCTTGATTTCTTCTAACAATATTTTTTCTCCATGCAGTTGGAAAATAAAAGGATGAGAGATTTAGATGTGAGTGAATTGATATTCTAAAAATATAGCTCCCTAAAGGCAGATATTCTTATGAGGATGAGATCTTTTCATTTAGAAACCCATCCTGTCATATTTCCAGAAAAGGAATTCTAATCTAGAAAAATGTGACTATACATATCATGTAGTTCATTGTCATATGCTACTTGGTTAATATCAACATGATTAAATGGTTCTGGTTCACCAGAGTTAAACAGTCTGCAGGATATCAGCGGTTTCTACAATATCTTTGGGAATGAAATTGTGAGAGGAAGATGGGATGGTTATGGAACAACTTAATTCCTCCAAAGTGGTTTTGTCCAAGGGAGAAGATGAGGACAGGCCAGGATAGCAGACAATAGGTAGGATGTTGATTAAAAAAAGAAAAAATAATTTATATCCAATTAGGAGAGATTTAAAGATTTGTTTTCTAGTGCTGAAGGTAAGAAATAGAAAGAAAGTAGACAAGGCCTTGTCTACTTCTTGTAGTCTTCAGATACTTGTTTCTTCAAGTTTTTCCTTTTGTTTATTCTTATGGCATTTAGATGTGTGACTTCCATTGCTATATTCTGAGCTACTTATTGTATCAGCAACATTTATTGACATATTCCTCCCCCAGTACATAAATGATGTTCAAATATGTATCAATTTTTTATTTCATTAGTGTATTTCATATCCATTCACTTGCAAAGTATGGAACCCATCAGTTTTGGATGATGTGTTGCTCATGGAGGGGCTGAATGGTTCATGATGAACATCCTCCTATACTAAAGCTACACAATCACTGCAGAAGTCTTATTGTTGTAACAGGAGTTTCCTTTGGCCATTCCTGTGCATGCGTGTGTTGTTTTGAGTGTGTGCGAAATGGGGTCATAATAACAACAATAAAAGTGTATTGTTTCTCGGAATCCCTCCTTATTCCCAGAATACTAAAAACTATTTCAGATTCTCTTCAACTGTTCAGGAGCTCTCCAGGAGATGTCTAGTGTGTGATGTGAATGCAGTCTTCCCAGGTGCCTTCTCCTCCAGCAGGTCCTCCGAGACACATTCCCTCAGTTCTAATGTGGCATCCTCCCTGTGGTATCTTCCTTCCTTGCTCTGCATGCTGCAGACACTCCCTGTTGCTGCTTCTCAGCTCCGAATTAGACTCTTCTGGTACGTTGCTCAGGTAGAAGTTACGTTCTATACTCCAATATGTTCACAGTATTGAATGGGAGTATGGTTGATTAAAGATGGTAACAATTTCTTTGCTCCTCCTTCATGGAGAGGTAGAGTCTCATTACACTAACCTTGAGTCTGTGCTGGCTCTAGGATTTTCTTGACCAATAAAATGTGACAGAAGTGACATTCTGGGATTTCTGAGACTAGGTCATAAGAAGCTTTGCATCTTCCAAGTGGACTTCTTGGAATGATCGCTTTGACGTAAGCCAGCTACCATAGAAGTCCATCCTACCTGTAACCATTGTGCTGTGTGATAGCCCAAGCCAGTCATGTGGACAGGCTGCGTGAAGAGAGATATTTCCGTGCCCCTACTGTTCCCAACATAGCCCAGTCACCAGGATGGCCAGAACCCATCCTGGTCATTCAACTCCATCAGACATGACAAGGAGAAGAACTGAGGAGCCAGCTGACAGTCAAAACTGGAGTTCCAGACATATGACCCCAACCCAATTCCCCCTGGCCAATTGAGCCACCTGAAGACCCAGGCGTTATGGAGCAGAGGTGAGCTATTACCACTTGCTCTGCTCAAATTCCTGATCTACAAAGTCATGAGCATAATGATTTAAAAAAAAAAGATTGTTGCTTTACACGATCTTAGTCCATTCAGGGTGTCCTCACAAAATGCCATAGGATGGGTATGTAACCGAGCAGGACCCTATGGGGCCTTCCCCCATATCCTCTGCTTTAGTTCCTCTCTAAAGTACCTAGATAATAGTATTTGATGCAAATTTCCTGAGTTGTTTTGCAGATAAGAAATCCCCCCTTCCCCCCTACCAATTGGAAGACGTTAACTACTTGATGACCATGAGCACATAGCCCCAGGCCTCCTGGAGCCTAAGGACTGATAAAGTTAACCCCTGTGACACCACCCTGTTCCCTCATCATCAGCCAGTTAGAGAATTGTCCACGATCTGATCACATAACCTGCGACCCCACCTCCCTCACCTGGCTTTTAAAAATGCTTTGCTGAAACCCTTCTGGGAGCTTGCGGCTTTTTAGGGTATGAGGCAACTTGTCTCCTTGCATGGCCTTGCAATAAACCTTTCTCTGCTCCAAACTCCGATGTTTTAGTTTGGCCTCACTGTGCATCGGGCACATGAACATGTGTTAACAGGTTAATGCGTGTATTATAAACAATAGAAATTTCTTTCTCACAATTCTGGAAGCTTGGAGGTCCAAGATCATGGAGCTAGCACATTTGGTGTCTGGTGAGAGCCTGCCACCCGGCTCATAGTTGGCATTATTTCACTGTAACCTTACATGGTGGAAAGGGGCAAGGGAACTTTTTTAGGCCTCTTTTATAAAGAAAGTAATCCCATTCACGAGAGCACTATACCTTCATGATTTAGGCACCCCCCAAATGCCCCATTTCCTAATACCATCACCTTGAAGGTTAAGATTTCAACATGTGAATTCTGGGGGGACACAAACATTCAATGTATAGCAGCTACACAGCAAAAGAGGACTGGAAGAGGGAGAATGTTCTCTTACCTCCACTTACGCTGTCCGATGCTACCCAGGCTAATGAGCAGGTTCTCCGCACTCTCATTGCTCTTCAGAGATTTTAGGGGAAACAGCTATCCTCTGACCTCTGGCGTGAGTCCCTGGGCTGGGGGCCGAGAGAAATTGGTTAAAGACATGAGCAGCACACATCCTGTTTTTTTGTTTGTTTGTTTTTGTTTTTTTTTTTGCAGTACGAAGGCCTCTCACTGTTGTGGCCTCTCCCGTTGCGGAGCACAGGCTCCAGACGCGCAGGCTCAGCGGCCATGGCTCACGGGCCCAACCACTCCGCAGCATGTGGGATCTTCCCAGACCGGGGCACGAACCCGTGTCCCCTGCATCGGCAGGCGGACTCTCAACCACTGCGCCACCAGGGAAGCCCACACATCCTGTTTTATTCAAAATTGTCCAACTAGAAAATCACCCCAAATATAAGGAGAACCAGAAACACAAACTCTAGAGAGAAAAAAACAAGTCACTTACAAAGAAATGGGAATTAGAATGTCATCGGGCTTTTCAACGCCAGGGAAAGCTTGAAGATAATAGAAGAATGCCCATAAAATTCTGGGTGAAAATAATTTTCAACTTAGAATCTCCTCCACCTGGGTGGGGGCCTTAGTTCCTACAGAAGAACTCAAAGATATTGTTATGTATATCCACTGAGGAGCAACCAGGATCCTGCTTAATCACTGCACTATAGTTTCTTGATTAATCCTTTGTTTAGGCATTCCCTTACTTCCCTGGTTAGCAACTGTTTGAATCTTCTCTTTGGAACTCTGAGAGGTCTAGGAAGCTGAGGCCTTTATCCTGCAAATAAGAAATGGGGAACAGGGAAAGGCTTTTGTACCCTGGAGGGCCCCTTAGAGTCCTGCTCGGTTTCATTATCAGTCAAGTATGAAGGTAGAATTAAAAGTTTCCAAATGGAAAAATTAGAAAAAAATATGTCTCTGATGTAAATTTTTTCAAGAAAGTACTGAAAGATACTCTATGAAAAAGAATGCAAGAAATGAGAGATTCAATGCAGAAGAGGCAAAGGGAAGCCTTAAGATGTTGACTGTGCAGCCTCTAGAGAACCACCAGTCTAGATCTAAGCTCCAGCTTGAGTTTAAAAAAAAGTGTGTCTTGGTGGGGCAGGGGGCAGTGTTAAACACACTAAAAAATGTGCTTAAGTTATTTTACAGAACTATGGAAATTGTAGAAAGAATTAGTCAGACGTTCAAAGAAAATTAGCAAATTAACTCCAGATAAAAGAAAAAATTACATAAGAAAGAAAACGTAGTCTTCTACCTTGTACCCTCTGACTCACCAGGGGAACAACATTTACACTGTCACAGTCATAAGAGGGAAAAAATAAAAATGGGGATAAAAATGATAAAGAGTGGAGGTGGGAGAGGAAAGCAAAAATTGGAAGTGAGTTAAATCTTAGTCTATTATTATATGGAGTCATGGGGATTGTTTAAAATAGATGACTCAAGAGGCTATATGTAATTTTTTTTAGAAATAGGGACATAAATACCAGAAGAAACAATCAGTTCAGTTGAAAGTGGTTTGTTCCATGGAGGGGGATGAGGGGAGAAAGGCAGAGGGAGCAAGGAAATGCCGGGTCATGTATAAGCTTTTTAGTAGTATATGAATTTTTAAACTACTCACATGTAATACTTTTATAAATGTAAAAAATATTTGGCCTGGACCCATGTGTATAGATATTAAAAATAATATTGGAGTTTCTTAGGAATGAAAATATATACTTTGGGGGCTTCCCTGGTGGCGCAGTGGTTGGGAGTCCGCCTGCCGATGCAGGGGACACGAGTTCATGCCCCGGTCTGGGAGGATCCCAAGTGCCGCGGAGCGGCTGGGTCCGTGAGCCATGGCTGCTGAGCCTGCGCGTACGGAGCCTGTGCTCCGCAACGGGAGAGGCCACGGCGGTGAGAGGCCCGTGTACTGCAAAAAAAAGAAAGAAAATATATACTTTTTTTCTCATTCTAAAAGTAGTATGTTTGTTGTTTAACAAAATGAAAAATACAGAAATGCCCAATGAAGAAAATAATCATCAGCATACAGAGATGATCACTATTAATCTTTACGTGTATTCTTTTATTTTTACTGTATATGTAAATATCTTTATTTAGTTAGTTTTATTTTTTTATTTTATTTTATTTTATTTTTTGCGGTACGCGGGCCTCTCACTGTTGTGGCCTCTCCCGTTGCGGAGCACAGGCTCCGGACGTGCAGGCTCAGCGGCCACGGCTCACGGGCCCAGCCGCTCCGCGGCATGTGGGATCTTCCCAGACCGGGGCACGAACCCGTGTCCCCTGCATCGGTAGGCGGGCTCTCAACCACTGCGCCACCAGCGAAGCCCTAGTTTTATTTTTATTACCAATTTATTGAACAGTGTGAATCTGGTGGAGTCAAAATCCTGCCCATGCTATGCTGAATCATTTTTTCCCATCCCATGAAAGACCCTATAATTTTCTGTTCAATTTCAGTTATTAAATGAATTCTAGTGCAAGTAGAAATTTCCATTTTATTTTTCATTTAAAAACGTTATCTTCTTCAGCCTGGCTTTGACTTGAGAATTTGGAGAGGGGAGAGTGATCCTCTCTTTTACTCTTTCTCCTCTCCTGTTTTAGTTCTTCTCCATCATTGGGGCCAGGAAGAAGACTTAGAGAAAAGGGGGAAGGGCTGTGTATCTAACTGGGTGTGTGATGCTGTGTCTTCTCTCTTGATTTCCTGTGTCTTGGTCAGCAGCTGATGGGGGTCAGGTACCAGCACTCTCCTGTGCTGGCTCTCCTGTGACAAAGATACAATTCCAACATGTTGTATATATTGGTATTTGGAAAGGAAACATTTATATTACCTTTAAAAAAATTGCATATCCAATGGAATCGAAATATCTTAGTAATTTTGATACCAAGCAGGGCCCTGTGGGGTTCCTGGGCACAAGGCCTTTCTGTGTCCCCCATTTCTTTGATTACAGGAAATAGCCTTCATTCAGCCTCCATGACCTTCCCTGAGTTCCAGTGAGCAGATTCAAGCAGTTGTTAATTAGGGAAGGGAGGGATGTGAGACAAAGGAGAAATGGTGGGAGAAATAGTCAAGAGAAACAATAGTGTAGCCTTGGGGCAAGGTCCTGGTTCCCCATCAACGGATACACACAACAATATCTTTGTCCTGTTTTGCAGAGACTGAAATGCCCTCTAGGTGGGAGAAGTTAATGATTAATGATGGTATGCTGCCCACAAGCATGTAGACCCCAGACCAGCTGGAATCCGAAAGTTGATGATGCTGACTCTCACTTACCTCACCACCAACCAATCAGAAGAATGTCCATGAGCTGATCACTCCCTCTTTGAACCATTACTATAAAACTTCTCAGTACCCTCTCCATGGGGGGACACACAGTTTTGAGGGCAATAGCCTGCTGTGGCCCCCTTTGCCTGACAAAGCAATAAAGCTGTTTTCTACTTCACCCAACACTGTGTCTCTGAGATTTAATTTGGTGTCAGGGCGCAGAAGCCAGTCAGCTTCAGTCTGATACACAATATCATTCACTTTAAAAATACAGGACCAAATGATGCTTCAGCAGGCAGATATCTTAAACCATTTCTTTTTTCTCCATGGACTCATTGTCATCCTAGGTAAGAATATACATAGAATTTATACTAATGTAATATATTTTATGCTTCAGTGCTTTTATTGATCACCCTATAATACATATGTATATCTATATACGTATGCACAGCCATCCCTTGGTATCAGAAGGGGGTTGGTACCAGGACTCCACCACCCCCATAGCTACTAAAATCTGAGGATGCTCAAGTCCCTTATATAAAATGGTGTCGTATTTGCATATAACATACACACATCTTTCCATATATTTTAAATCATCTCTAGATTACTTATAATACCTAATACAATGTAAATGCTATGTAAATATTTGTTGGAGTGATATATTCAAGTTTTGCTTTTGGAAACTTTCTGGAACTTTTTTTTTCCTCAGTATT
The DNA here is from genome assembly GCF_963924675.1 of Phocoena phocoena. Taxonomy (NCBI): domain Eukaryota; kingdom Metazoa; phylum Chordata; class Mammalia; order Artiodactyla; family Phocoenidae; genus Phocoena; species Phocoena phocoena. Next base: position 90,962,462 of record NC_089227.1, on the reverse strand, counting down.
TTCAATCCGTGTTTCGTTGAATCCATAGATGTGGAACCTGCAGTACAAAGGGCTGACTGTATATACATATGTATAAATACTTTTTAAAAATTCTGGGGCTTCCCTGGTGGCGCAGTGGTCGGGAGTCCGCCGGCCGATGCAGGGGATGTGGGTTCGTGCTCCGGTCCGGGAGGATCCCACGTGCCGTAGAGCGGCTGCACCCGTGGGCCATGGCCACTGAGCCTGCGTATCCGGAGCCTGTGCTCCGCAACGGGAGAGGCCACAACGGTGAGAGGCCCGCATACTGCACACACACAAAAAAAAAAATTCTGATGATTTGACTTTTCATATGAAAAAATTCTTCTTGATTGGGTTATCATTACAACTATAAATTCACAATCAGAGCAACGTAAATATTTTACATTTTGATGAATAATTATCAAATATAAAAAGTAAAAAATTAATGGGAAGGAATCTCTTAATTAAATGGATGGTGCTCCTTCCCCAATTACTTCATTTATCTGTGTCTAAATTGCTACTTATTGCTAGAATGAGATAGGACTCAGCATCAGTCTTATTCCTATTTTTCATCTTTATAGAAATAAGCATTGAGAAAATGTGATTACATGAATATGTAGATGAAAATGGAAGGAGTTTTGTTATAGCGATGCCAATCAATTCTTTGGATGCTTTCTGAGTTATTTTTGAAAAAGTTATAGTTCTCTTTGTTGAATATTTTTCTGATGGGTAATCAGCTGGCAACTCAGTTAAGTCTTCCAGTTTTGTTAAGCAAATAACTGGAAATCATCTGACTTGCAAAAAGATTTATCTACTTATTAAAACATTCATTCACTTAGTTATTAGTAAGCATATCAAAAAAGTCTTACTAAAAGTTATCAGTGAATATTAACTAACCACGTGTTACTAACTGTGCCAGGCTTTGTAGAGCTAGAAGGAAGGGAAACTAGGGTTAAAATAAGCCTAGGGTTAAAATAATAGGAAAAAAATGTGCATTTTAGGATCTTAATACATTTAGGCCAAATTAAATAATTTTTATTTGTCTAAAATGGTTTAGTTCTACAAAATGACATGACTGATAGACACTTCAAAATTATACTACTATCTATAATAAACACTCATATGTCCATCACAGATTTAATAATTGTCCATTTTTGCCATATTTGCCTAGTTTTTTGAAATATTTTATATTAAAAGGGAGACATCAAATCATTTCACAGCTGTGTTATTAGGTATCTCTAAAAAATGGATATTTTGCTACTTAACCACAATAAGATTGTCACACCTAAAAATTAATGATAATTTTTATATAATTTAAAACCTAGTCCATAGTTAAATTTCCTTGGTAATCTAAATAATGTCATTTATTATTTTGAAAACCAGGACAAATCAGGGTCCACATATTTCATTTGGTTATGTCTCTTAAATTTCTTCTAATCTAGAACAGACCCTCTCCACCACTATACCCTGCCTTTTTTTCCCTTCATGATATTTATTTGTTGAATAGATACAAACTATTGTCCTGTAGAGTACCCCGTCTTTCCAGTTCATTTGATTGCTTCCTCATGATGTCATTTAAATTGTTGTTACTCTGACCTCCATTTAGATCTGGAAGCTGTAAAGACTTGATTAGTTTCGGGTGAAATCTATTTGGTGCGAATAGTTCATAAGAGATGCTGTGCCCTTCATACTGCATCATACCAGGAAGCCCATAATGTTAGGCGGTCACACTATAAAGTGCCAATGTTAATCATGGATTAAGGTGATGAATACTCAGTCCCTCATTGTGAGTTGTTTTTCCATGAAACCAGCAAGTAATTGGTGGGGTGACACTTTGGAACTATGAGATTATCCTTTCATTCTATTGAACATCATTGATGATTCCTCCATGAGTTAATTGTTTCATTTTCTGGCCCTCTTTGTTTATTCTGAAAAATATAATCCTAATAAAAACAGAAGAAAAATGCTTACCATGTTTCCTTTAACTACTAATCTACTAATTTTCAGAATAAGGAAATGATGCAATAGCTATCTCCAATGGTGACAAATAAAGTTTTAATGTGTTTTTAGTTTAGTTTTGCTTTTAAATTTGCATTTTGGTCTTCTTCCTTTTGAGTATGTTGATCAATTCAGTAGATTTTCACACATTCAATACATTTAAGTCAAGTAGAATCAGGCAAAAATTGTCCCAGTTTTGACCAGAAGTAGCCCTATTAATCTGGTTTTTATAACCTTTTGACATCATCTGTCCTTGAATGCTTCTTTGCTTTTCAGATCAACAAGACATCTTTGGCATCCATTAGTAACATTTCCTAGAATCAGTCATTTCCCTAAGGAATACTGGTTCCCTTTAATGGGGACTTGTATACCAAAATTAGGGTCCTAGGGATGCTCAATGCTACAAGGGTGTTATTGCTTCTTTGCCTTTTCATTGGACCAAATCAGGAAAAATATCTTTAAAAATCATAAATGTATAAGAATGCCAATTAAAATGAACAAATGAATATATCTCTTACCTCTTAAACTGAAAATCTTCGTTCCAAATAAAATTAACACTTGCTTTATCTTGTACATAAAACTGTTTCAGGATAATAACACAACTACTGGCAATAAAACTACCAAGTAAAATTTAAAATTTCTTTGCAATCCTTTTTATCTTCCCACTCTGAATATACATTCAAAGCACTGAGTTTTAAGATATGTTAAAATAATTATTTTCTCTTCAGAGTTATATCAGCAATTTGATTGTGAGTTAGAATAATTTATTTTAATTTGTTTTCGGTTTTATGAATTGCTTTTTTCTTCCTGGTTTAATTTGCTTTAGAGTTTTTTTTTCTTTCCAAACTGCACAGCTTGTGGGACTTCTGTTCCCCAACTAGGGACTGAACCTGGGCCCTTGGCAGTGAAAGCGCGGAGCCCTAACCACTGGACCGCCAGGGAATTCCCTGATTTTGGATTTTTAAAGCATTCCAAGCGAAAGAATACAAAAAAGACTCAGTCAAAGAAGTCTTGTTTCCATGTGTATTAGCTATCTTTTGCTGCATAATTAAGCACCCCACACTTAAGGCAGCAGCAATTTATTATTTCCTGCCATTTTGTGAGTTTCTTTAACAGTTTATTGTACTTGGTTTGGCTTTGGGTCACTCGTAAGGTAGCATTAAACTAGCATCTGGGTTGGGCTGGAACACTTAAAAAGTCCTCTCTTACATATCTGGGGCCTTGGAAAAAAATGTAAGCTTGAGCACTTCAAATTTTTCTCCAAGTAGCCCCTTTCTCCCTAAGACAATGTCTCACCTCACAAGTTTTCTGGCATGGCTCTCTCTTCAGGACGGTCTGGACTTCTTTACAACATGGCAAATGAATTCCAGGAAAGCAGAATCTTACCAAGTCTCTTATGGGCTGGACCTGGAACTGGTACAGTGTCACTTCTGTCACATTCCATTACTCAAAGCAGGTCAAAGGCCAGTCCAGGTTTAAAGATAGGAGAAATAGACTCCACCTCTTGCTGGGAGGAGCAGCCTATGTTCACAGGGAAAAGAAGAATTGTCAGTGACCATATTTAGAGACCACTGACCACACCATTGCTATCTTCTCCACCTTCTCCCTCCACCACAGATAGACATTTTTAAGATCAGTTTCTGATTTATCCTTACTATGTTTATTTTCACAAATATTAGCAAATATATTTGCATATCCTGATTTCCTCTCCTTTTAAAATAAAATAGTCAAATGATACAGCACTATTGCGGACCTTCCTTTTTTCAGTTAATTTTTTGCAATAGGCGGGCCTCTCACCGTTGTGGCCTCTCCCGCTGCGGAGCACAGGCTCCGAACGCGCAGGCCCAGCGGCCGTGGCTCATGGGCCCAGCCGCTCCATGGCATGTGGGATCTTCCCGGACTGGGGCACGAGCCCGCGTCCCCTGCAGCGGCAGGCGGACTCTCAACCACTGCGCCACCAGGGAAGCCCTATCCTAGAGCTTTTTATTCTCCATTGTATATAGTGATCTTCTTCATGAAGGTAGTTTATAGAAATTCAGAACAGAGCATCCTAGATTGTACTTAGAGAACATTATATCCTATCCCCACACTTAAATATGCTTTTAAGAGAACACTTTAAACTACTTCATGGCACTTAACAGCAAAAAGAAAAGTACTGGACCATTAGTAAGCAGTGGAAAAGTATGTTAATTATTGCTGCTGTGGGGGAGGAAAAAAAATTTTCCTCTACCCTCTTAGAGACCCTAGCTGGGTCTAAAAATCAAACAAGAGTTTGATTGATAAGAATAGCACACAAATTCTATGAAATTTTTACATGTACATGGGAGACTTCCCAAGAGAATGAAGACCCAAAGGACTTCCCAAGAGAATGAAGACCCAAAAGAGTAGGAGCTTTTATACCTTGTAGACAAAGAAGCAATACATTTGTGATGAATTGAGAAGATAAAGAGCTTTGGACTAGGGGTAGTCAAAGGTGAAGAAGTAACTAGGAAGATAACAGTTTAACAAGGTTTGCTTCTTGGCCTCCAATTCCTTGTCTCTCGTGATAAGAATGTCTTCCTTCCTCCTGGTCCAGGGAAGGTGCCTTTCACATGGGATATTTATGACCTGTTTCAGGAAACAAGGGCTAGGACAGGGAGGTCAGTGTGACCTTCCTGCTTCTGCTATTTTCTCAAATCCCCTCAGCTTTACATGCTCAATATGCCATGGTGCCATATTTGTGGGTAGCATGTCTTGAACCCCATCACTGTAAACTGCATTATTTACCATAAAATAGGCAACCTATTCCCCTTAAGTTCCCTTAAATCCAATAAGAACATGGCAGGAATGAATAAAGAACCAAAGAAATAGTTTATTAGAGAAAGCAAGGAGAAATTGTGTGCCAAAGTAAAAAATAAGTATGGCAGAATTCTGGCAAAAGAGGTCTTAATAAATACTTAAGAAAATATAAATAAAAACATAACACACCTCCCATAAATGTTTCTTTTATGAAAGATATAATGTTGATTGATCAGAAGTAAACATGAACCTTTTTACTTCTATCTCCTTGAAATTGTCTGGGAAGAAGAAAATTTACCCTATAATTCTAGGTTCTTTTGGCTGGTCTAAGAATCAAACTGACATGACATAGATTAATAGGAGAAAATTTAAAAAACTGTTTAATAACTCTCTACCTTGGAGAGGCCAGGAAAACTAAGTCACCAAAATGGCTGAAGCCCTCCCCTTAAATAGCATCCTCAGCTGAAGACAAAAGAGGATGCTGAGGGTGGGGACGAGTAACTTTTGAGAGATGACAAGGAAAAGCACAGCAAACAAGGGTAAGGCTGTTGTGCAGATTTACGTTTTGCCTACTCCACTGATAAGGATTTCTAGAGATTTGGTCATCTTCCACTTCCTGGTACAGTGAGATCTCTTACAAATGTAAATGTTTCTTATAAAAGAGTAACTCCTTGGCTTTAGAGTTTTTCTCACGTCTGGCCGTTTCCCAGAAAATAACAACTTAAAATAATTAATATGCTAAATTGACATATTTTGGGGTGGCAAATTCTGCTCCCCTACAAAATCATGCAAAATTGATAGCAGAAACACACATAAGGATACTCACCAAACTCTTGTTTGTTTTTTTCATGTTTTTTGGCTGTGTTGGGTCTTGGTTGCTGCGCGCGGGCTGTCTCTAGTTGCAGAGAGCAGGGGCTACTCTTTGTTGTGGTGTGCGGACTTCTCATTGCGGTCGGTGGCTTCTCTTGTTGCGGAGCACGGGCTCTAGAAGTGTAGGCTTCAGTAGTTGCAGTACGCAGACTCAGTAGTTGCGGAACGCGGGCTCTAGAGCGCAGGCTCAGTAGTTGTGGCGCACGGGCTTTGTTGCTCTGTGGCATGTGGGATCTTCCCAGACCGGGACTTGAACCCGTGTCCCCTGCATTGGCAGGTGGATTCTTAACCACTGCGCCACCTGGGAAGTCCCAAGCTCTTTCTTATTACTGAAAATAGTGAACATATAAAGATGCGACTTGTAGCATATTTTTATTTCCCTTTATGTTTTAAAATTCAGAAATGTTAAATATTGTAACTCTAAGATAAGAAAGATGGGTAGATAGTGAATGGTGTCAGGCCATCTGTTGTTGCCTGGATTAAATAATGCACCACTGCCTTCACTATCTCTTATTGCGTTGTCTTTGTTCTCAAAATCCTCTCCCTGGGAAGTGACACATTCTTTGATAAAATCATAGTCAGAGGAAGGAAAAGACAAGGTCATTATACAAAGATCACAGCTATTCCTAGCATCTTTTTTAAAAAATATACCAGATTTCAGAGCATAGACGAGAAAAAATATCTTCCTCTAGCCATCTAGCGCTGGGGCCCTATACATTGGGCTGACAAAGATAGATGAACAAGAGAAAAATGAACAGAAGTTTATAAACATGTGTATCCTGCATGCAACACATGGGAGTTCTCAGAGGTCAGTAACTCAAAGATTTTGTTAGAAGTTGAGTTTATATAACTTCTTAGCAAAGGAACAATACATTCTTAGAAAAGTGACAAGACAAAGAAAAAGGACCTTGGGTCTCCAAGAGAAGATTATGAAGGCAAATATGTGGGAGACTAAGGGTAGATAAAGGCTAGTTAGTAAAGTTTGTTATGTAGATTCCTCTGGTGCCATCTCCAGACTGATAAGGGTCTAAGTTGTCTCTAGTGATTAACTTTTGTCCTTCTTGGTAGAGAGGGAGGAGGGACAACTTTGTAAATTTTTGTCCTCCTTTTACACAAATAGGGGGAAGGTAGAGAGCTTTTCCTGCATTTGCTGCTTCTTAAATGCCTTTAGCTAAAATAATTCCTACGTCAAAGAAGCATATTTCAGGGTGTGTAAACAAAGAACAAAGAGCGTTTTTGCTCATCACCCAATTCTTCGAGGATTAACCTGTTACAGTCTCTGACCAACAGTACACTTTGTGCTCCAGACAGAGGAAATAAAGATGATAATGTTGCAGGAAGGGGGACTCCTTCCAGGGCCCGAGAGTGGGCTCTTGTCTAACACTCAGAAATGAATTGTCCAAGGAGACATGTGCTGACAAAGCAAGGGACTTTATTGGGAGGGGGGCCTAGGTGGAGAGCAGCAGGGTAAGGGAACCCAGGAGAACTGCTCTGCCATGTGGCTCACAGTCTCAGGTTTTATGGTAATGGGTTTAGTTTTCCGGTTGTCTCTGGCCAATCTTTCTGACTCAGGGTCTTTCCTGGTGGTGCACGCATTGCTGGGCCAAGATGGATTCCAATGAGAAGGATTCTGGGAGGTTGGTAGGACATATGGACCGGCATTTCCTCTCTCCTTTTGACCTTTCCCGAATTCTTCCAGTTGGTGGTAGCTTGTTAGTTCTGCATTCCTTACTACGACTTCCCGTTGTAAGATAACTTGTGTAAGTGGTTACTATGGTGCCTGGCCAGGGCGGGCAGTTTCGGTCAGTGGTTCCCCTAACGATAACAGGATGCTCTGCTTTGAACAAGCAGTTCCTTTAGATAGTTAGATGTATATCTCAGGAAGAGTTTTTAATGAACCCAGATTCTTGCATCTTCCCGTACATAGAAAAGCACTAAAATCATTAACTTGAGATATCTATGTTTTGTAACCAGCAGTATCTTTACCAAGATGTATACTTGACTACAGGTATTGCCTAGCCAGGAATCACATATAAACTCTCTTCTCCCCTATCTCTTCAGAACAGCTTCCTCAGAGCTACTGAGCAGCTGTCTCCCAGGCTATAGTTCTCAGTAAGATCCTGGATAAGACTTAAACTCACTGTTCTTATGTTGTGCATTTTTCTTTCAGTTGACAGGTGACATTCTGGTTTCCTTCAAGAGCATCTCGGAGTGGACCAAAATGCCCTGTGTGGCTGAATCACCCTGACTCCATTTTGTCAGCTCCATCTCAGGCCCACAGTCCTACACCCTCCCCTTTCTGCATAACTGAGCTTTAGCCTACTCACAAGGAATGGACCCAAGCCTGCCAAGCTCCCTATCAACATTTACCCTTGCCTTCATCTGATATGAAAACTAGAATGCCTTTTGCTGATGCTGATGGTCAATGACCTGCAAGGCATAATGGTCATGAGATCCCCTGTGGCGAGGAAGAAAGCCCTGTTCCTGTAGGTGTGCACATGCTTCTCCCCTGGTAGTCAGATTCTATCTTTAGCTCTGGCCCCTTTAAATCCCCTTGTACCCCTCTTGGTGGCTTTCAGTGGTGTGGAGTGCAGTTGAGAATGCTTCTGGATCCTCCTCCTCCTGATACTGACTGTGTGTAAGTTACCCAAGATAAGCTCCATAAGTGCACTTCATGGAGTTGCCTGCTTTGTTTTTCAGTCTCAGAGCTCCTTCCCAGTCCAGAGGGTATTGCTCAATATGCCTGCTGTCCAAAATACCCCATTTCTAACACCATTCCTCTCCCTTTCCTGATATAAGACCAGAAAAGACATGATGCCCTATTATGTGTTCATCGTGCTTTTATTTAAGGAGGCTTTACCAATGACAATATTACAAATTGTGCCTTTGTTGGGTGTCTCATAGGTTTTTACACTGCAGGGTAAGATTCAGGTAAGCCTTTCCTTTGTAAAGTTTGAGAAGGAAGATGGTGAAAAGGAAAGTAGAATCACCTTGCCTGTGGGTGCTTTCTCAGCGTATATCAGTTTAGGAAGTGGTACCTGTGGAAGCTGAGGATTTAGAAGAGCTTAGGAGACACAGTGTATCTTCAACAGCATACACCTTTAAAGACTGTTGCTCTGGGGTGAGGTAGCTTCAGATGTTCAGTGAGACTACCAAAATCTGCCTGCTTTAAGTTGACGTTTCTTCTAAAGGGAATGCATATGAACCACCATTCCTAAGGCAGATAGCTTCACATGAGCCCTTCTCCCTTATAATTCTGGAAAGTGGTTCTATGAGCGACCACCTCCTTTCAGGTATATTCTTGTACAATGTTCACTGATAGAAACAAATATCCACAGCTTCACTTAAGACCAATAGCCCATCAATTTGCTAAATGTGTTTCCCATTTACAATGTTTCTTTCATAAAATCCAGTTGTTTCATTCACTTTAACACACATATATTTTTCATAATAAAATTAATTATAGCAATGTTTCAGAGAAGTTTAACTCTCTCCACTTAAAAATATATGATTAATACCTTGTCTCTCTAATTGCTTATGTCATTTTTAAGATGAGAAGTTATTCATTTCCCTCCAAATTACTGGCCTCATTAAATTGTTGAAATATCTCAAAATATTATGTTAATCCTTCTTGATAACCTATGAAATTTGGTCTCTAAATTATACATTTAGGATGAAACCAAGAAAGCAGTCTGTAATAGTGGGTAAGAGCAAGTGCTCTAAGAGACAGATATATGTCATTCAAATACCACTTCCACCACTACCTAACTATGTGAATTCAGGAGTGACGTAAGCTCTCTGAATCTCAATTTCAACAGCCATAAAGTGTAGCTAACCATACATATATCATATTTTGAGGATTGAAAGAGTATTTAGCATATAAAGTACCTAGCATAGTACCTGATATATTGGAAGTGTTTATTAGACATCTGGCAGATGATAGTAATATATCTATGCCTATTCTTGCTACACTCTATCTCATTGATTAAATGATTGACAAGTTGGTCTCATAACATTTTTAGATCTCTTTATACTCTTTCATTTTAGAAACAGGAACCTTCTGTTGAATGAAATTGTACAGCATAAGTGAAACTGAATCTGTTAATATCTGAATGCTCTTGCCAGAATAAAAGTGTATTGTAACAGGTTTTCAACAGATGACATTCACCTTCTTAATCACGTCAACTCGATTGTGTTCTATTTTAATGATAACGGAGCCAGGTCTAGAACCCAATTCTCCTTATTCCTGTACTATGTTCATTGCTCTAAACCTTAATATCTTTCAGAATGGAACATCAAAGCAAAATACGTGGAAATTACCACAAGGGAAATGGATTAAAAAACAAAGACCAGATAGAGTTAATTGATATTTACAGGATATTTCATCCAAAAAAAGCAGATTACACTTCCTTCTCAAGTGCACATGGAACATTCTCCAGGATAGATCACATCTTGGGTCACAAATCAAGCCTCAGTAAATTTAAGAAAATTGAAGCCATATCAAGCATCTTTTCTGACCACAACGCTATGAGATTAGAAATCAATTACAGGGAAAAAAACGGAAAAACTAGCACATGGAGGCTAAACTATATGTTATGAAATAACCAAGAGATCACTGAAGAAATCAAAGAGGAAAACAGAAAATACCTAGAGACAAATGACAACCAAAACACAACATTGCAAAACCTATGGGATGCAGCAAAAGCAGTTCTAAGAGGGAAGTTTATAGCAATACAAGCCTACTTCAAGAAACAAGAAAAAACTCCAAAAAACAATCTAACTGTACACTTAAAGGAACTAGAGAAAGAAGAACAAACAAAACCCAAAGCTCGTGGAAGGAAAGAAATCATAAAGATCAGAGCAGAAATAAATGAAATCAAAACAAAGAAAACAATAGCAAAGGTCAATAAAACTAAAAGCTGGTTCTTTGAGAAGATAAACAAAATTGATAAACCATTAGCCACACTCATCAAGAAAAAGAGGGAGAGGACTCAAATCAATAAAATTAGAAATGAAAAAGGAGAAGTAACAACAGACACTAGAAATACAAAGCATCCTAAAAGACTACTACAAGCAACTCTATGCCAATAAAATGGACAACCTGGAAGAAATGGACAAATTCATAGAAAGGTAAAACCTTCTAAGACTGAACCAGGAAGAAACAGAAAATATGAACAGACCAATCACAAGTAAGGAAATTGAAACTGTGATTAAAAATCTTCCAACAAACAAAAGTCCAGGACCAGATGGCTTCACAGGTGAATTCTATCAAACATTTAGAGAAGAGCTAGCACCCTTCCTTCTCAAACTCTTCCAAAAAATTGCAGAGGAAGGAACACTCCCAAACTCATTCTATGAGGCCACCATCACGCTGATACCAAAACCTGACAAAGATACTACAGAAAAAGAAAATTACAGACCAATATCACTGATGAATATAGATGCAAAAATCCTCAACAAAATACTAGCAAACAGAATCCAACAACACATTAAAAGAATCATACACCATGATCAAGTGGGATTTATCCCAGGGATGCAAGGATCCTTGAATATATGCAAATCAATCAATGTGATACACCATATTAACAAACTGAAGAAGAAAAACCATATGATCATCTCACTAGATGCAGAAAAAGCTTTTGAGAAAATTCAACACCCATTCATGATAAAAACTCTCCAGAAAGTGGGCAGAGAGGGAACCTACCTCAACATAATAAAGGCCATATACGACAAACCCACAGCAAATATCATTCTCAATGGTGAAAAACTGAAAGCATTTCCTCTAAGATCAGGTACAAGACAATGATGTCCACTCTCGCCACTATTATTCAACATAGTTTTGGAAGTCCTAGCCACAGCAATCAGAGAAGAAAAAGAAATAAAAAGACTACAAATTGGAAAAGAAGAAGTAAAACTGTCACTGTTTGCAGATGACGTGATAGTATACATAGAGAATCCTAAAGATGCCACCAGAAAACTAGTAGAGCTAATCAATGAATTTGGTAATGTTATAGGATACAAAATTAATGCACAGAAATCTCTTGCATTCCTATACACCAATGATGAAAAATCTGAAAGAGAAATTAAGGAAACACTCCCATTTACCATTGCAACAAAAAGAATAAAATGCCTAGGAAATTAAGGAAACACTCCCATTTACCATTGCAACAAAAAGAATAAAACGCCTAGGAATAAAGCTACCTAGGGAGACAAAAGACCTGAATGCAGAAAACTATAAGACACTGATGAAAGAAATTAAAGATGATACCAACAGATGGAGAGATATATCATGTTCTTGGATTGGAAGAATCAATATTGTGAAAATGAATATACTACCCAAAGCAAACTACAGATTCAATGCAATCTTTATCAAATTACCAATGGCATTTTTTACAGAACTAGAACAAAAAATCTTAAAATTTGTATGGAGACACAGAAGACCCCAAATAGCCAAAGCAGTCTTGAGGGAAAAAAATGGAGTTGGAGGAATCAGACTCCTGGACGTCAGACTATACTACAAAGCTACAGTAAATAAGACAATATGGTACTGGCACACAAACAGAAATATAGATCAATGGAACAGGATAGAAAGCCCAGAGATAAACCCATGCACCTATTGTCAACTAATCTATGACAAAGGAGGCAAGGATATACAATAGAGAAAAGACAGTCTCTTCAATAAGTGGTGCTGAAAAAACCGGAGAGCTACATGTAAAAGAAAGAAATTAGAACACTCTCTAACACCATACACAAAAATAAACTCAAAATGGATTAAAGACCTAAATGTAAGACTGGATACTATAAACCTCTTAGAGGAAAACATAGGAAGAACACCCTTTGACATAAATCACAGCAAGATCCTTTTTGATCCACCTCCTAGAGTAATGGAAATAAAAACAAAAATAAACAAAGGGGACCTAATGAAACTTAAAAGCTTTTGCAAAGCAAAGGAAACTATAAACAAGATGAAAAGACAACCCTCAGAATGCGAGAAAATATTTGCAAACAAATCAACAGATAAAGGATTAATCTCCAAAATATATAAACAGCTCATGCAGCTCAATATTAAACAAACAAACAACCAAATCCAAAATGGGCAGAAGACCTAAATAGACATTTCTCCAAAGAAGACATACAGATGGCCAAGAAGCACATGAAAAGCTGCTCAACATCACTAATTACTAGAGAAATGCAAATCAAAACTACAATGAGGTATCACCTCACACCAGTTAGAATGGGCATCATCAGAAAATTTACAAACAACAAATGCTGTAGAGGGTGTGGAGAAAAGGGAACCCTCTTGCACTGTTTGTGGGAATGTAAACTGATACAGCCACTATGGTGAACAGCATGGAGGTTGCTTAAAAAACTAAAAATAGAATTGCCATATGACCCAGTAATCCCACTACTGGGCATATGCCCAGAGAAAACCATAATTCAAAAAGACACATGCCCAAAGTTCATTGCAGCACTATTTACAATAGCCAGGTCATGGAAGCAACCTAAACGCCCATGGACAGACGAATGGATAAAGAAGATGTGGTACATATATACAATGGAATATTACTCACCCATAAAAAGGAACGAAATTGGCTCATTTGTAGAGATGTGGATGGATCTAGAGACTGTCATACAGAGTGAAGTAAGTCAGAAAGAGAAAAACAAATATTGTAAATTAACGCATATATGTGGAACCTAGAAAAATGGTACAGATGAACTGGTGTGTAGGGCAGAACTAGAGACACAGATGTAGAGAACAAATGTAAGGACACCAAGAGGTGAAAGCGGTGGGGGGGGGTGGTGTTGGTGGTGTGATGAATTGGGAGATTGGGATTGACATGTATACACTAATATGTATAAAATAGATAACTAATAAAAACCTGCTGTATAAAAAAATAAAAATCAAAAATTCAAAAAATAAAAAAGTTGCAAAGACTCAAAGAGAAAAGGAGGATAACTCTTTCTTGTTGCCTGTGGTTACAATCTACTCTGCTTCATCTTCTGTTCTGTTGCCACAGGTATTTTTATGGAACACAGATCTGACCACTTTACTGTTTAAAAGTCTTTGATGATCCTTATTTTTCTGCAGGAGAAAGTTAACTCCCTGGGAAGATTCCCAGGACTTTCTTTCACATCCCAGCCTTTTTTTTCAGACCAATCTCCACCCAAGATCCGAAGTACTGCTTTTAAGAATTCTGGATTTCATGGAAGAATAAGTTTTCACAATTTAGGAAGTGGCACCAGGCATATTTAATATGTGCAACCCTCCTGCTCTTCTGGTAACAGATCCCCCTTTTGTTCATCCTCATGTTTTCTCAAACTTTAGGCTCATTTAATGTATGACTCTTTAAGATATGCAGGAGAAAGACCTAGTTCAGAATCTGACCTGAGTGTGAAAAGTTTGTCCACAAATTTAGATCTAGTATTGCCCCACTTACTGAATCTAGAGATGCTTAATTTTCTTGGAGTTAACCTTTTATTATCTCTATAGCCAATAAGAGGGAAATGATGAAGATGAGTGATGCAGATATGTCAGTTTGCTGGTTTGGTGTTTGTAAGTAAAACAGAATTTAAAGTTTATGAGTTGGGACTTCCCCAGTGGTCCAGTGGTAAAGACTCTGCCTTCCAATGCAGGGGACGTGGGTTTGATCCCTGGTCAGGGAACTAAGATCCCACATGCCATGGGGCAACTAAGCCCACACGCCACAATTACTGAGCCCACGCGCCTCAACTGGAGAGCTCATGTGCCACAAACTATAGAGCCCACACTCTCTGGAGCCCATGCGCCGCAACTAGAGAAGAAAAAAACCAGCACACCACGAGAGAGAAGCCTGCACACTGCAGTGAAAGGTCCCTCGTGCCGCAAGGAAGATCCCACGTGCTGCAACTAAGACCCGACACAGCCAATAAATAAAATAAAGTTTATGAGTTTAAGGCACGTTCTCTTTTTTTTTTTAACATCTTTATTGGAGTATAATTGCTTTACAATGGTGTGTTAGTTTCTGCTTTATAACAAAGTGGATCAGTTATACATATACATGTGTTCCCATATCTCTTCCCTCTTGCGTCTCCCTCTCTCCCACCCTCCCTATCCCAGCCCTTTAGGTGGTCACAAAGCACCGAGCTGATCTCCCTATGCTATGCGGCTTAAGGCACATTCTCTTGAGTGTCTTTGTCCTCTCATTGAGCCTGTGCATTTGCTCATGTAATTCTATTTTCCTGGAAAGCTTTCTTCTCTTCTCTCTTATAAAAACCCTGACAACCTTTCAAGTCCTATTCAAATTTAATCACTTCCATGAGCACTCCTTGATAATGACCATCTCCTACCTATCTGCAATTAATCATAACCTCTTCTGTTTCCTTACAGTACTCTGATGATACCTCTATTGTAACTGAGCAGGACCCTATTTGGCCTTTCCAGGACAGATCCCTCCCCCATATCCTCTGCTTTAGCTCCTCTCTGAAGAACCTAGATAATAGTATCTGATGCACATTTCCTGAGCTGTTTTACAGATGTGAAAACCCCCACCAAATGGAAGAAGTTAACTACATGTTGACCACAAGAACATAGCTCCCAGACCTACTGGAGCCTGAGGATTGATAATGTTAACCCCTGTGACACTGACCTGTTACCTCACCATCAACCAATCAGAGAATTATGCACAAACTGATCACACACTCTGCAACTCCCCTCTTTCACCTGGCTGTTAAAGATGCCTCCCTGAAACCCACTGGGGAGTTTGGGCTTTCTGAGCATGAGCTGCCCTGGACTCCTTGTCTGGTGCCTTAAATAAACGTTCCACTTTCCTTCACCACAACCCGGTGTCACTAGATTGGCTTTACTGTGCATGGGCAAGCGGGCCCAAGTTCGGTTTGGTAACACTATTATAACACATACCACGTGGTTTTAGCTGTTCAGTTCGCTTCTCATCCACTGACTAAATAGGACCTTCCTGAGGGTAAGGACGATGCCTTTTCCATCTCTGTTTCTCTGAGGATTGCTTTTCAGTGCAGCCCAGGAGGTAACAATGGAGGTTATGAAGAGGTTATTTATAGAGGCTGTGGAAGAAAAGTGCACATGCAGCTCATGTTACACTGCCTGTTACTTAACAAGGATATCTTGGGGAAAGTATTTGCAGAAAGCTAAATTGTACATGTACCAAGGCTATTCATTAGCGGAACTGCTGAAGCATGAAAGCCAGGTTTATCCAGACATGAGCTATAATCCATGCTACAAAATTAGCTATGGAACAATCTTCAGGTTATCTGCAACAGCTGGGGCAGCCTGGCCTACGGTCATCGGTCATTGCTAAGACCTCACTAATCCCCAGAACCGAGCTCAGCGTCCAGGAAGATGACTGTGCGAGGTGGAAAGAAGCAGTGAAGAGTTTGCAGAGGTGGTGGCCCCTGTCCCCCTGCCAACCTATGCATCTGGAAGATTGTGTGTGTGGTCACTCTCTTGTCCAGGAAGCTGGGATAGTTTGCTGTACTTGGCAGAGTAATTGTGGTTAATTCTCAGGCATTGGTTACCATTGGACATACCTGTTTATAAGTCTGCTCTGTCACTACAACATTAATCTTTTAAAATCCTCCTATGAAGTTGTGCACCAAAAAAGAATTCTTTTAATATTTGAAGAAAAAGGAAACTAATAACTGTTATATATTAGTCAGGGTTCTCCAGAAGAACAGAATCAATATAATGTGAATATATAGAGAAAGAAGGAATTGGCTCTTGTGATTATGGAGGCTGACAAGTCCAAGTCTGCCGTGTGGGCTGGCAGCCTGATCACCCAGGAGAACTGATGGTGCAGTTCCAGTCTGAAGGCAATCTACTGAAGAATTTCCTGTTCCTTGGGGAGGCCAGTCTTCATTCTATTAGGCCTTCAACTGATTGTATGAGGCCCATCTACATTATGGAGGGCAAGCTGCTTACTCAAAGTTTACTGATTTAAAGGTTAATCTCATCCCAAGCACTCTTCAAGTTGACACATGAAATTGACGAATACATGTTGAATACCTACTATGTGTCAGACGCTTCTAGACGCTATGTCATCTCACAGAATTTTCACAGAAACCCTATGAGATGTGTATCTTATTTCATCAGTGAGAAAACCGAGGCTTACATGGCTTAATTCCCTTATTTAAGGATATAACTGGTAGGAACTAAAAGTGTATTCTAGCCTTCATTCATCTGCTTTAAAGCCTGTACTCTTTCCACTAAAATAATACATACAATATACTGAGAGAGATCTTGTTTGTCCTGATACTTTTTTTCTCCAGGAAAAATATCCCAGTTTCAAGTACTTTTTGAGGGGACTACCTCTCCTTTTTTTTTTTCCCCCCTCTCTATAAAACAGGTTTTTGGAGGCAGGAAATTTGCAAACATCCACCCTCATCATCATGTATTATAGATATGTATTTCTGCATTTAGTATCAGGGTTATTGTGTTATCGAGCTGATAATTATCCTGAAGTGGCTTATAAGATAGAATGCATTGGGGGCAACATTTTCCTCCTCTGCCTGGGTAGGATTTCCTGTGCAATTATCCAGGGAAGTCAGGTCCTTGGGCTGGGTGGTACAGGGTCCCGCAACCACAGCAACTAAGTATAATCTAGGTATATGTGACTGACTTCATTTTTAAATTCCATTTGGTTATACTTTGGCCTTTAGTTTTGCATAAAATGTTCCGTCTCTTTTTAATAGTGTTGTGGGCTATTAAGGGCAGGGCCATGTGTTCCAAATGGATCAGAGTGTTAGAGCCACGGCTGCATGAGGTTGGCAGCTCTAACTAAGGAGAGATTGCCAAGCAGAGGGTTAGTCTTGGAGACAGAGTAGAAGTTCAGGTCCTAACTGCAGCAAACCACATTAAGGATCCACTTTTACTGCCATATTTGGAAGATATTCATTTTCTCTCAGTAAGATGGCAGCTTTCTTATCCTTCTTCTACTATTAGGCACATGTTTCATCATATTGTGGGAAATAAAAACCCTACCTTTCTGTTCTCATATCATATTATTGATCTCAGAAAAGGCCAATAATAGTTTGTCTCCCCTCTTGAAATTTCCCAGAAGGACCCTAGGAATCACAGCACAGACAGCAAGCGTTTATACAACAGGTTTGTCCTTTAACTTGACCATTTTCAGGTTAATAATAACAAATAGAAACTAAGTTTGCCCTTTAACTTCAACTAATTTCCTCTCCCTTCTACAACTCTAATTGGTTACCAAGCATGGGCTTATTTTTATTTTTTTAATTTTTTGGCCACGCTGCATGGCATGTGGGATCTTAGTTCCCTGACCTGGGATTGAACCCACGCCCCCCTGTACTGGAAGCACAGAGTCTTAACCACTGGACTGCCAGGGAAGTCTCCTAGTTACTTTTAATTCATGTCATTATAATTTATGAAATCGTTAGGTTTGTGAAAACAAAATCAGGCATAGACATAAGAAATTCACATCATTCATTCCAATGTCTTATATATCTAAAAATGTTGTCTTACCAGATGGAAAGGACATGAAAATCATTCAGAGCAGAAAAAAATATTAGACTAGGTTAGATGAATCTAAACAAGTTTAACTTGGCAAGGTTGGTGGAAACTATAGACAAATCTGACCTGGTAATTAGGTAACGTAAGTAAGTGAGGCTGGGGGCCAGGGCTATAAGATTACCCATCCAAATGACATACATTTAAGAGTCCCTACTGACTTAGAGGCTATAGAAAAAGACTCAAAATGGCAGTCTAGAATGTGGGAAAACTTGCCCCAAGGATTTGCAACTCTGAATCTCATGTTCCAATTAAATGTCTGGTTGATATACAATCTCAGCCAGCCATTAAGATAACACCAAATCTATCGCCTTGGTGTGTACCAACTTACCCCATGAAGATTTAGAATTAAATACAGAGAGGATGAAGTAAATTGAACCAATACAATGAATATTTTTGTTTTAGGTTTGGAAATTACATATGCGTATGCAGTGTTTTAATAACTTATTTGGCATTTTAGAGAGTAATTTGGCATATCAGCTTTGGGATTACAATTTAAAATGTGTGATTGAGTAATTTCTTAGTATATTTGATATGATTTAAGAGTCATTCCAAATACATAAAAATGTACAATATTAGATTTATAAATTATAGGGGTGTTTGGAAAGCTTGTTTTTATCAGACAATTGAAATATTTTTTTAAAAAGTGGAATATGTTGAATGTATAAAGGCAGTTAAAATGATTACAATAATGGGCTTACCTGGTGGTGCAGTGGTTAAGAATCTGCCTGCCAATGCAGGGGACATGGGTTCGAGGCCTGGTCCAGAAAGATCCCACATGCCACAGAGCAACTAAGCCCGTGCGCCACAACTACTAAGCCCGCGTGCCACAACTACTGAAGCCTGCGTGCCTAGAGCCCGTGCTCTGCAACAAGAGAAGTCACCGCAATGAGAAATATCTGCAACGTGCACCGCAACGAAGAGTATCCCCTGCTCACCACAACCAAGAAAAGCCCCGTGTGCAGCAATGAAGACCCAATACAGCCAAAAAAAAAAAAAGATTACAATATTAAGTGCTTAAAAAAATCCTTAAGTAATTGTTTAAATTTGTGGATTTATAAATAGCATAATAAGATTTACAAATTTAAGTCTAAGAAACAACTCTTTTTGAATTTGTAACTTTAATAAAATAAATAATGAATTTGAAAACAGAAGTGACCCCTGAAATAATCTTTTCACAAAAGCTAAACTTCAAGGGCCCCAAAAAACTCACATTGACTTTACTGGAGATATTAATCTCAACTTTTCATAGAACACATTGTCATGAAACATGTTGTCAGAAAGATGAAGCTTAAGATTTTCTTTTTCCTCACTCCTTTATTTTGAAACCTGACCTTCAGTTTCCTTCAAAAATCTCTATTTCTGGACTTTCAGTATAAACATGGTTATGTAAGTTACATACTTGCCCTTTTGCTCCTGAAAATAATAACAAATGCAACAGGAGAATAAAGCAAACCCTGTAAATTCCATTTTCAGTGAAACTATGAGACATACATAATCAGCATACTCCAAAAATGTGTGTAAAGCCTTCAAAATCAGCTGAGTTTGGCAAAAGCCTCAGGAGAGAAAGTGAAATAAAGAAGCAGAATAAATTTCAAAATTATCCAGTGGTGGCAAAATATTCCAGCAATAACACATCCTAATGGTGAGAGGCCCACTCCATAGTACAAATACTGCATCCTTCATTTTCAGCAATGAGTGAAGGAACTGGGATAAATAGGACTAATGGTAGAAGCCTTCCTGGAACCAGGTTGATCTGAGTGCAGAAGAGGTAAGAGTGCAAAAAGAGTCACATAGCCATCATATTTGGGGGGAGTACTGTGTCTCTGAGGTTGCAGTGGAAGAGTGAACTGGGGTTGTCAATATTCAACTCAAGAAGTTATTGGCTTGGCATCTTCAAGATAACATAGAAAGAAAGCATGGAAAGCAAAGATTTAAAATCCAATTATGTTGTCTTTCAAACATAAAAGCAGAAGATTGTTTAACAAGCAATAATTCAGGAAATGTTATGCCTCTCAAACTTTCTTTTCTTTTTCTTTTTTTGGCTATGTCATGTGGCATGCAGTATCTTACTTAGTTCCCTGACCAGGGATTGAACCCAGGCCACAGCAGTGAAAGTGCCGAGTCCTAACCACTGGACTGCCAGGAAATTCCCTCTCAAACTTTCTTAAGGAAACTTCCAGATGATGAATTCTAACCATCCAAATATGATAAAGGAAACTATTACAAATGGACTGGCAAGGAACATTGAATATATTCAACTCTAGAACAGAAACCGAAAGAAATATGAGGACTAGAGTTACAGATAAGAATGTAAATAATATATATTCTGAAAACAATATAACTACCAAAAATTAGGAGGGGAAGAGGGGGTAGAAATTCTGAGGTAGTATAAACTTAGTGATTAGCTTACCTATGTTCACTAGGAGTCAATGCATACAATTTAAAGATGACAAATCAAATAATAAAATTATAAGCATTAAAATAGCAGATATGCTAGGAAAGGTAAAATTGACTAATATCAGTAGAAATGGGGGACTTCCCTGGTGGCGCAGTGGTTAAGACTCCACACTCCCAATGTAGGGGGCCAGGGTTCAATATCTGGTCAGGGAACTAGACCCCACACGCATGCCGCAACTAAGAATTTGAATGCTACAACTAAGGAGCCCACGAGCCACAAATAAGGAGCCCTCCTGCTGCAATTGAGGAGGCTGTGAGCTCCAACTAAGGAGCCCAACTGCCACAACTAAAGACCCAGCGCAACCAAATAAATTAATTAATTAATTTTAAAAAAGTAGTAGAGGGGCTTCACTGGTGGCACAGTGGTTGAGAATCTGCCTGCTAATGCAGGGGACACGGGTTCGAGCCCTGGTCTGGGAGGATCCCACATGCCGCGGAGCAACTAGGCCCGTGAGCCACAACTACTGAGGCTGTGCATCTGGAGCCTGTGCTCCGCAACAAGAGAGGCCGCGACAGTGTGAGGCCCGCACACCGCGATGAAGAGTGGCCCCTGCTCGCCACAACTAGAGAAAGCCCTCGCACAGAAATGAAGACCCAACACAGCCAAAAATTAATTAATTAATTAATAAACTCCTACCCCCAACATCTTCTTTAAAAAAAAAAAAAAGTAGTAGAAATGGAATGGGAGAGAAAAAGGAAAACACAACAGTAAATTTATTACTCCACATTTTAGGTATATGAATCAAGCAAGAAAAAAGAACTGTGATGTATATTTAAAACTGAAGAAATGAGATAAGACTTTGAAATTGAAATGAAATAACATAAGTAGGCGGTCAACTTCATTAGCTATGAGACATGCAAATTTATATCATCATGCAATGCTACTACATACACATAAAAATGGTTAAAATGAAAAAGGGAGGCAATACCAAGTATTGGTGAGGATGTGGAGCAATTGGAACTCTCATCACTGCTGACGGGACTGTAAATTGATACAGTCACTTTGGTAAAACTGGCAGAATATACTAAACTGCATAGAAGCATACCTGTGATTTCAGCAGCTTCACTCCTAGATATACATACTCAAGAGGAATGCATAGTATGTTCACCAAATGAAAAGTACAATATTGTTTATAGTAGCATTATTCAAGCCCAAATCTGGAAACTACTCAAATATTCATGACCCAGAGAACGGACAGTTGATACAGTCACACAATGCTATACTATACAGCAACTAGACTGAACAAACTACAAATAGACACAATGATAAATCTTACAGCTATATTGTTGGGCCAAGAAGTCAGACATAAAAAAAGCACACAATGTATTTTTCTATTTATATAAAATAACAAATAGGTAAAGCTAATTTATGGCCTTAGAAGGATAACCTTAGCAGAGTTGTAATTGCAACAGGACAAGTGCAGGTTTTCTGGGATGTTGATCATGTTTATGATTCTTGATTTGGGTGATGACTACATGGATGTGTTTTCACTTTGTGAAAATTCATCATGCTTAGGATTTTGTACTTTTCTGTATATATGTTAAACTTTATTAACAAGTGTAACAACAACAAAATAAAAGGAATTTAGGGCTTCCCTGGTGGCGCAGTGGTTGAGAGTCCGCCTGCCGATGCAGGGGACACGGGTTTGTGCCCCGGTCCGGGAGGATCCCACATGCCGCGGAGCAACTGGGCCCGTGAGCCATGGCCGCTGAGCCTGCGCGTCCGGAGCCTCTGCTCCGCAACGGGAGAGGCCACAACAGTGAGAGGCCTGCGTACCGCAAAAAAAAAAAAAAAAAAAAGGGAATTTAATGCAGGAAATTGATTACACATGTGATGGAAGAGGAGAAAACCAAGGCTGGTGAAGCAACTCAGAGACTAGCAAGAGCATGAAGCAACCATGCCTCCACAGCTGAAGGAACAAAGGCAATATTATTGGAGTCCAGTTATGAGTTCCTTTGAACTGTCCTTTTGACTAGTCCTCCACTTTGGTCTTCTGTGTGTTTGGTCTGCTAAGCCCAGTTTTAGTAAGAATCCTGTTAAATTGGTCTAGTGAGAATCCCGCACCCTTCATAACTGAACAGATTCCTCATTCCTCATCCTGATATCTAAGTCCTTGTTCCGCTCTTAGCAAAAATTCTATTAGGCCAGTTGAGCAAGAATTCCGCCTACCCTTGATGTCTAATCAAGTTCCTCTTAGGACTTTTCCATTCACTGACCTTTTCACTCTGCTTTTTGGCTATAAATCCCCAGCTGTCTTTGCTGTATCCAGAGGTGAGCTCAGTTCTATATCAAGGTCTCTCTCCCTACTGCAGTAATTTGAATAAAATCTGTCTTACTGTTTTTAACAATCATCTGGTGAATGTTTTTCTAATTTTTCTATGGACTAGGGTCAGGCTGCAGAAGCTGAAACCATAGTAGCCAGTCTTGGAGACCCAGAGGAAATGAAGCCACAGCCAGAGCTGCTGCAGTAGATAGAGAGAGATGTGGGAGAGGGAAAAAAGTATTGTTCTTCCAACCATGTTAGGTTCTCTAGCTGTGGCCCTGTAAATTAGACTGGCCAAAGACAGATTAATAAAGAAAAACAAGTTTATGAGAATGTGCATGGTGCTTACGTTAGGGGAACCACTGACTGAAACTGCCATCCCTGGGCAGGCAAGATAATAACCACTTGCATGAGTTATCTTACAACAGGAGGTCTTGGTAAAGAACATGGAACTAACAAGCTACCAACAACTGGAAGAATTCGGGAAAGACCAAGGAGAGAGGAGACACCAGTCCATATGTCCCACTGAAACAGGAGGGAAAGGAGCAGGGCACAACTTTTAGAAGAATGGCATAGCCATAGGACATGACAAAAACTGGTTAGAACAACCTAGGTCTAAGATGGCAGAAGATCTGACTTCCAGTGAGCCTCATTATACACTTATTGTAATATATTAGCATGTGCTAAGTGACACACCCACCAGCACCATGACAGTTCTGAGGCCAACAATCAAAGATCAAAAATAGGACAGTGGCCCAATTCCTGGAAATCCCCGCCCCTTCCCCAAAATAATTGGAATAATCCTCCTCCTCATTAGCCTATGAAATTACCCAGCCCATAAAAACTAACCACCATATTTTGGGGGCTCTCGCCTTCTGAGATGGCCCACACTTTATCTGTGGAGTGTGTTTCTCTCTAGATAAATCCACTTCTTACCTATCACTTTGTCTCTCACTGAATCCTTTCTGCGATGAGACATCAAGAACCTGAGCTTCATTAAGTCCTGAGACCAGGTGTGTGATCTCAATTAAAAGACCGTGGGTTCGAGTCCTAATTTGGGTTTTGCACGGTTTCACATGAACTTGCATTCAGTAACAACAGGTCTAAGAAGGGCACATTAACTTGATTTTAGCTTTCTTATCTATTCTCTCTTTTAGTCTATCATAGTTTGTCTCTTTTCCTGTTATATCTGCTACCAGTTCTACACATAGACCCCACTTCTCTGCCTGAAAAATCAAATTCTTTATTCTAAAAATATTTAAGGCCTGGAGATATCTGAAGGTTTGTCCCAAATGCTAAGAAAAGCAAAGAAAATTTTCACTATTAAGAAAGAAATAAGCCTCTTTTGGAGGTCTATGACACAAAGTTGGAAGATGACAAAAAGAAATTTGAATTCAAATCCCGTTTTACTTCTGTTTGCTACAAAGAATGTGGATTTAAAATGGTAGGAGAAAAGTGAAATTGAAGATGGGTAAAGAGATTACAAGAGAGAATATTGTTGATCTAAAATGAGTTTTAAAACCTCACTCAAACTATATTCTAAGCACTTAAAAAACTTGCAAATGAAATTGGTGAGAAGATCTAAGATGAGAAAATGTTTAAATGTTCACAGTAAGCAAGAGGATGTGTTCTACATATGTCTTGTGCCTGTGGAATGTGTACCTCTGCTTTCATTTTACTATGGCTTGCGCTTGAATTCTTTCCTGCGCAAAGCCAAGGACCCTCACTTGGCAGCCCATCCCAGACCTGGGACATGACCATCCTCTCGCTCCCCATTTTCCTGTAACATCTTTACAAGGGAAGAGGAAGAAGGTGGTCTTCTCTCCCTCCCAACTTTTCCTTTGATTATAAAAACGTAGCCCACTTAGTTCTTGGGGCAGAGCCTTCTTGCCTGCCCACTGGTATCCTTCATAAGTATCCTACAGTAATAAATCTACTACTTACCAGTCACTTTGCCTCTTGCTGAATTCCTTCTGTGCTGAGACATAGAGAACCTGAGCTTCACTGAATCCTGAGATGAGTTTTGCGTTTCAGGATGGCCTGGGACTTGGGTGGTATTGCGGTTGCAGGCTAATCTGACTCCCTGTGTGACTCGTGGAGAATGGTGTGCCGGCCTGTCAGGGCTTTGCTGCTGCTGCTGCTGCTTCTGTAAACAGACTGAGCCACGTACTAGTGCCTGACTGGGGCATGTCTGGGGCTGGCATGGCTGAACGACAACCCACCAGTGCTGGAGCAGGGGTTAGGCTCCTCACTAGGTCTCTGCTGGGCTTGCCCTTTCCTAGTCCTTTGGGGTTTTTCTATTTTAGTCAATGCCTGTTGGTAACTCTGTATAGGTCTCTCTTTTAGGTTTTAGGTGCCTAGTCTGGGGTATATGGGAGATTAAAAAAGTAAACAAACAACCCAGTGCATTTACCATGTTGTCATTCCTCAAGTCCTGAGGTCCTTAGACAGTCCACCTTCTGCACAGCTTTCAGAGTTCTCTTTATCATTGTCTGTTGAATAATTTCCAGGTATTTCATTGTATTTAGAGAAGAAGAGCAGGGAAAAGTGAATCTACACCATCTTGTTCTGGAACCAGAGACACAAATCTTATTTTGATAATATATTCAAGCAGTCTAAACAAAATATTACATCAAATCCAGCAATACATAAATCATATGTTGGGTATAACCCCAAGAATTAATTAGAAAATTAATTGATGTAATTCATCATATTAATAAGTTCAAAGAGAAAAATCATGATCTTCTCAATCAATATAGACTAATATGCTAAAATGAAACAATATTTCAGTGTAAAAACACCAAACCAGAGCTTCCTTACTCTGAAAAAGAAATATATCTATAAAAAATCCCACTGCAATTATATTTAATAATTAAATATTGAATGCTTTCCCTTTGAAATCAAGACAAAACAAAGAAGCATAATAGCAGTACTTTCATTAAATACTAACAGTTCTAGCCAGTAAACGGGGCAATAAAGATAAGTAAAAGGCATAAGGATAGGAGAAGATAACATACTATTATTATGTGGAGATAATCTGATCGTGTATATGGAAAAAAATTTTAATCTGTAGAAAAAATATTAGGGCCAATAACAGGGCTTATTAATATCGAATATTTCTATATAACAGCAAAAATCAGAAAATAGAATTTGAAAAAGGATACCCTTTAATATAAAAGCATCAGAAAATATCATGAGCCTAGGAATAAATCTAACAAAAGATATGCAAGAAGTGCATGGGGACAATTATAAAACTTTACTGAGGGAAATTAAAGAAACCTATTTAAATGAGGGGATGTGTCATGTTCATGACCTAAAATGCTTAGTACTGTAAAAACTTCAATTTTCCCCAAATTGACCTATAGACTCAATGCAATGTGTTTATATACTGACAATCTGATTCTAAAATTTATCTACACATGGAAGGGTTAAGAACATGTCAATGAAAAATTAATCAGTTGATCTAAGAAAGAAATGGAAAATTTTATCTGAGCCAAATTGAGGATTATAACTCAGGAACAGTCCCTTAGACAGCTCCAAGAACTGTTCCGCCCATTAGAAGTCAAAGCACAGTTATATTAGTTTTTTCAGACAGAGGGCTGTACATTAAATGACATTATTAACAGTTTACACAATCCAGATGTGCAAGTACAGAGTGGTGTGTCATGGTGGCCCCTTACAAGATCAGAAGTGTTATCTTTTAAGGAGTTGTCTTATTGATGCTAGGAGAATGCTGCTTTTTATGATTGAACAGGTATTTCTGCTGTTG
This sequence comes from Phocoena phocoena, assembly GCF_963924675.1. Lineage (NCBI taxonomy): Eukaryota > Metazoa > Chordata > Mammalia > Artiodactyla > Phocoenidae > Phocoena > Phocoena phocoena. The sequence continues at coordinate 90,935,782 of NC_089227.1, read as the reverse complement.
GGGGAGGTTCGGTCAATGCATAATGCAGATACACAATGCACAGTAGAGGAGAGAGTGGAGGTCAAAGGGCAGAGAAAATTTTTTGTTTAAATTTTTCATGTCCTGGAGAGGGGGAAGATGGCGGAAGAGTGAGACGCGGAGATCACCTTCCTCCCCACAGATATATCAGAAATACATCTACACGTGGAACAACTCCTACAGAACATCTACTGAATGCTGGCAGAAGACCTCAGACCTCCCAAAGGGCAAGAAACTCCCGCATGTACCTGGGTAGAGCAAAAGAAAAAAGAATAAACAGAGTCAAAAGAATAGGGACGGGACCTGCACCAGTGGGAGGGAGCAGTGAAGGAGGAAAGGTTTCCACACACTAGGAAGTCCCTTCGTGGGCAGAGACTGCGGGTGGCAGAGGGGGAAGCTTCGGAGCCACGGAGGAGAGCACAGCAACAGGGGTGCGGGGGGCAAAGTGGAGAGATTCCAGAGCAGAAGATCGGTGCCGACTGGCACTCACCAGCCTGAGGCTTGTCTGCTCACCCGCCGGGGTGGGTGGGGCTGGGAGCTGAGGCTCGGGCTTCCATCAGAGCGCAGGGAGAGGACTGGGGTTGGTGGCGTGAACACAGCCTGCAGGTGGTTAGTGCACCACGTCTAGCCGGGAGGGAGTCCGGGGAACACTCTGGACCTGCTGAAGAGGCAAGAGATTTTTCTTCCCTCTTTGTTTCCTGGTAAGCGAGGAGAGCGGATTAAGAGCGCTGCTTAAAGGAGCTCCAGAGACGGGCGCGAGCCACGGCTAAAAGCGCGGACCCCAGAGACGGGCATGAGACGCTAAGGCTGCTGCTGCCGCCACCAAAAAGCCTGTGTGCGAGCACAGGTCACTATCCACACCGCCCCTCCCGGTAGGCTGTGCAGCCCACCACTGCCAGGGTCCCGGGATCCAGGGACAACTTACCCAGGATAACGCATGGCGCACCTCAGGCTAGTGCAATGTCATGCTGGTCTCTGCCGCCACAGGCTCCCCACGTACTCAGTACCCCTCCCTCCCCCTGGCCTGAGTGAGCCAGAGCCCCCCAATCAGCGGCTTCTTTAACCCCGTCCTGTCTGAGCGAAGAACAGATGCCCTCCAGCGACCTACACGCAGAGGCGGGGCCAAATCCAAAGCTGAGCCCTGGGAGCTGTGCGAACGAAGAAGAGAAAGGGAAATCTCTCCCAGCAGCCTCAGGAGCAGCGGATTAAAGCTCCACAATCAACTGGATGTACCTGCATCTGCGGAATACATGAATAGACAACGAATCATCCCAAATTGAGGAGGTGGACTTTGAGAGCAAGATTTATTATTTTTTCCCCTTTTCCTCTTTTTGTCAGTGTGTATGTGTATGCTTCTGTGTGAGATTTTGTCTGTACAGCTTTGCTTTCACCATTTGTCCTAGGGTTCTATCTGTCTGTTTTCTTTTTTTTTTTTTTACTTTAAAAAATGTTTTTCTTAATAATTATTTTTTATTTTAATAACTTTATTTTATCTTACTTTATTTTATTTTCTTTTATCCTCTTTCTTTCTTTCTACTTTTCCTCCCTTTTATTCTGAGCTGTGTGGATGAAAGGCTCTTGGTGCTGCAGCCAGGACTCACTGCTGTACCTCTGAGGTGGGAGAGCCAACTTCAGGACACTGGTCCACAAGAGACCTCCCAGCTCCACATAATATCAAATGGCGAAAATCTCCCAGAGATCTCCATCTCAACACCAACACCCAGCTTCACTCAACGACCAGCAAGCTACAGTGCTGGACACCCTATGCCAAATAACTAGCAAGACAGGAACACAATCCCATCCATTAGCAGAGAGGCTGCCTAAAATCACAGTAAGTCCACAGACACCCCAAAACACACCACCAGACGTGGACCTGCCCACCAGAAAGACAAGATCCAGCCTCATCCACCAGAACACAGGCACTAGTCCCCTCCACCAGGAAGCCTACACAACCCACTGAACCAACCTTAGCCACTGGGGACAGACACCATGAACCTGCAGCCTGCAAAAAGGAGACCCCAAACACAGTAAGATAAGCAAAATGAGAAGACAGAAAAACACACAGCAGATGAAGGAGCAAGATAAAAACCCACCAGACCTAACAAATGAAGAGGAAATATGCAGTCTACCTGAAAAAGAATTCAGAATAATGATAGTAAAAATGAGCCAAAATCTTGGAAATAGAATAGAGAAAATGCAAGAAACATTTAATAAGGACCTAGAAGAACTAAAGATGAAACAAGCAATGATGAACAACACAATAAATGAAATTAAAAATACTCTACAAGGGATCAATAGTAGAATAACTGAGGCAGAAGAACGGATAAGTGACCTGGAAGATAAAATAGTGGAAATAACTACTGCAGAGCAGAATAAAGAAAAAAGAATGAAAAGAACTGAGGACAGTCTCACAGACCTCTGGGACAACATTAAACGCACCAACATTCAAATTATAGGGGTTCCAGAAGAAGAAGAGAAAAAGAAAGGGAGTGAGAAAATATTTGAAGAGATTATAGTTGAAAATTTCCCTAATATGGGAAAGGAAATACTTAATCAAGTCCAGGAAGCACAGAGAGTCCCATACAGGATAAATCCAAGGAGAAACACGCCAAGACACATATTAATCAAACTGTCAAAAATTAAATACAAAGGAAACATATTAAAAGCAGCAAGGGAAAAACAACAAATAACACACAAGGGAATCCCCATAAGGTTAACAGCTGATCTTTCAGTAGAAACTCTACAAGCCAGAAGGGACTGGCAGGACATATTTCAAGTGATGAAGGAGAAAAACCTACAACCAAGATTACTCTACCCAGCAAGGATCTCATTCAGATTTGATGGAGAAATTAAAATCTTTACAGACAAGCAAAGCTGAGAGAGTTCAGCACCACCAAACCAGCTTTACAACAAATGCTAAAGGATCTTCTCTAGGCAAGAAACACAAGAGAAGGAAAAGACCTACAATAACAAAGCCAAAACAATTAAGAAAATGGGAATAGGAACTTACATATCGATAACTACCTTAAATGTAAATGGATTAAATGCTCCCACCAAATGACACAGACTGGCTGAATGGATACAAAAACAAGACCCATATATATGCTGTATACCAGAGACCCACTTCAGACCTAGAGACACATACAGACTGAAAGTGAGGGGATGGAAAAAGATATTCCATGCAAATGGAAACCAAAATAAAGCTGGAGTAGCAATTCTCATATCAGACAAAATAGATTTTAAAATAAAGACTATTAGAAGAGACAAAGAAGGACACTGCATAATGATCAAGGGATCGATCCAAGAAGAAGATATAACAATTGTAAATATTTATGCACCCAACATAGGAGCACCTCAATACATAAGGCAAATACTAACAGCCATAAAAGGGGAAATCAACAGTAACACAGTCATAGTAGGGGACTTTAATACCACACTTTCACCAATGGACAGATCATCCAAAATGAAAATAAATAAGGAAACACAAGCTTTAAATGATACATTATACAAGATGGACTTAATTGATATTTGTAGGACATTCCATACAAAAACAACAAAATACACATTTTTCTCAAGTGCTCATGGAACATTCTCCAGGTTAGATCATAGCTTGAGTCACAAATCAAGCCTTGGTAAATTTAAGAAAATTGAAATTGTACCAAGTATCTTTTCCAACCACAACACTATAAGACTAGATATCAATTACAGGAAAAGATGTGTAAAAAATACAGACACATGGAGGCTAAACAATATACTACTTAATAACGAAGTGATCACTGAAGAAATCAAAGAGGAAATAAAAAAATACCTAGAAACAAATGACAATGAAGACATGATGACCCAAAACCTATGGGATGCAGCAAAACCAGTTCTAAGAGGGAATTTTAGAGCAATACAATCCAACCTTAAGAAACAGGAAACAACTCGAATAAACAACCTAACCTTGCACCTAAAGTAATTAGAGAAAGAAGAACAAAAAAACCCCAAAGTTAGCAGAAGGAAAGAAATCATAAAGATCAGATCAGAAATAAATGAAAAAGAAATGAAGGAAACAATAGCAAAGATCAATAAAACTAAAAGCTGGTTCTTTGAGAAGATAAACAAACTTGATAAACCATTAGCCAGACTCATCAAGAAAAAAAGGGAGAAGACTCAAATCAATAGAGTTAGAAATGAAAAAGGAGAAGTAACAACTGACACTGCAGAAATACAAAAGATCATGAGAGATTACTACAAGCAACTCTATGCCAATAGAATGGACAATCTGGAAGAAATGGACAAATTCTTAGAAATGCACAACCTGCCAAGACTGAATCAGGAAGAAATAGAAAATACGAACAGACCAATCACAAGCACTGAAATTGAAACTGTGATTAAAAATCTTCCAACAAACAAAAGCCCAGGACCAGATGGCTTCACAGGCGAATTCTATCAAACATTTAGAGAAGAGCTAACACCTATCCTTCTCAAACTCTTCCAACATATAGCAGAGAGAGGAACACTTCCAAACTCATTCTACGAGGCCACCATCACCCTGATACCAAAACCAGACAAGGATGTCACAAAGAAAGAAAACTACAGGCCAATATCACTGATGAACATAGATGCAAAAATCCTCAACAAAATACTAGCAAAGAGAATCCAACAGCACATTAAGAGGATCATACACCATGATCAGGTGGGGTTTATTCCAGGAATGCAAGGATTCTTCAATATACGCAAATCAATAAATGTGATACACCACATTAACAAATTGAAGGAGAAAAACCATATGATCATCTCAATAGATGCAGAGAAAGCTTTTGACAAAATCCAACACCCATTTATGACAAAAACCCTCCAGAAAGTAGGCATAGAGGGAACTTTCCTCAACATAATAAAGGCCATATATGACAAACCCACAGCCAACATCGTCCTCAATGGTGAAAAACTGAAAGCATTTCCACTAAGATCAGGAACAAGACAAGGTTGCCCACTCTCACCACTCTTATTCAACATAGTTTTGGAAGTCTTAGCCACAGCAATCAGAGAAGAAAAGGAAATAAAAGGAATCCAAATCGGAAAAGAAGGAGTAAATCTGTCACTGTTTGCAGATGACATGATACTATACATAGAGAATCCTAAAGATGCTACCAGAAAACTACTAGAGCTAATCAATGAATTTGGTAAAGTAGCAGGATACAAAATTAATGCACAGAAATCTCTGGCATTCCTATACACTAATGATGAAAAATCTGAAAGTGAAATCAAGAAAACACTCCCATTTATCATTGCAACAAAACGAATAAAATATCTAGGAATAAACCTACCTAAGGATACAGAAGACCTGTATGCAGAAAATTATAAGACACTGATGAAAGAAATTAAAGATTATACAAATAGATGGAGAGATATACCATGTTCTTGGATTGGAAGAATCAATATTATGAAAATGACTATACTACCCAAAGCAATCTACAGATTCAATGCAATCTCTATCAAAGTACCACTGGCATTTTTCACAGAACTAGAACAAAAAATTTCACAATTTGTATGGAAACACAAAAGACCCCAAATAGCCAAAGCAATCTTGAGAATGAAAAACGGAGCTGGAGGAATCAGGCTCCCTGACTTCAGACTACACTACAAAGCTACAGTAATCAAGAGAGTATGGTATTGGCACAAAAACAGAAATATAGATCAATGGAACAGGATAGAAAGCCCAGAGATAAACCTACGCACACATGGTCACCTTATCTTTGATAAAGGAGGCAGGAATGTACAGTGGAGAAAGGACAGCCTCTTCAATAAGTGGTGCTGGGAAAACTAGACAGGTACATGTAAAACTATGAGATTAGAACACTCCCTAACACCATACACAAAAATAAGCTCAAAATGGATTAAAGACCTAAATGTAAGGCCAGAAAGTATCAAACTCTTAGAGGAAAACACAGGCAGAACACTCTATGACATAAATCACAGCAAGATCCTTTTTGACCCTCCTCCTAGAGAAATGGAAATAAAAACAAAAATAAACAAATGGGACCTAATGAAACTTCAAAGCTTTTGCACAGCAAAGGAAAACATAAACAAGACCAAAAGACCTCAGAATGGGAGAAAATATTTGCAAATGAAGCAACTGACAAAGGATTACTCTCCAAAATTTACAAGCAGCCCATGCAGCTCAATAACAAAAAAACAAACAACCCAATCCAAAAATGGGTAGAAGACCTAAATAGACATTTCTCCAAAGAAGATATACAGACTACCAACAAACATATGAAAGAATGCTCAACGTCATTAATCATTAGAGAAATGAAAATCAAAACGACAATGAGATATCATCTCACACCGGTCAGAATGGCCATCATCAAAAAATCTAGAAACAATAAATGCTGGAGAGGGTGTGGAGAAAAGGGAACACTCTTGCACTGCTGGTAGGAATGTGAATTGGTACAGCCACTATGGAGAACAGTATGGAGGTTCCTTAAAAAAATACAAATAGAACTACCATATGACCCAGCAATCCCACTACTGGGCATATACCCTGAGAAAACCATAATTCAAAAAGTGTCATGTACCAAAATGTTCATTGCAGCTCTATTTACAATAGACAGGAGATGGAGACAACCTAAGTGTCCATCATCGGATGAATGGATAAAGAAGATGTGGCACATATATATGATGGAATATTACTCAGCCATAAGAAGAAACAAAATTGAGTTATTTGTAGTGAGGTGGATGGATCTAGAGTCTGTCATACAGAGTGAAGTAAGTCAGAAGGAGAAAGACAAATACCATATGCTAACACATATATACGGAATCTAAGAAAAAAAAATGTCATGAAGAACCTAGGGATAAGACAGGAATAAAGACACAGACCTACTAGAGAATGGACTTGAGGATATGGGGAGGGGGAAGGGTAAGCTGTGACAAAGTGAGAGAGTGGCATGGACATATATACACTACCAAACGTAAAATAGATAGCTAGTGGGAAGCAGCCGCATAGCACAGGGAGATCAGCTCGGTGCTTTGTGACCACCTAGAGGGGTAGGATAGGGAGGGTGGGAGGGAGGGAGACGCAAGAGGGAAGAGATATGGGAACATATGTATATGTATAACTGATTCACTTTGTTATAAAGGAGAAACTAGCACACCATTGTAAAGCAATTACACTCCAATAAAGATGTAAAAAAATAAAATAAAGAAATTGTCAATAAGGATTTTTTTGTATTTTGTATAAAAAAATTTTTTTCACGTCTTGCCATAAAATATGAATTTTATTTCACAAACAGCTAAGACTATGTTGAAGAACAAAATGGGAAGTCTTATTCTGTCATTAGATATTACTTATTATAAAACTATGGTTATTATAATAGTGTGGTGCTTTTGCAATGGTGGTGAACTTGAACCATGAGATAGAATAGAAAATCCAGAAACAGACTCCTGCATATATGGGCACTTGATTTGTGAGAAAATTGTCACTGCAGAATCGGTCTGTTTAATAAATACTACAGGGTCAATTGGATAGCCATAAAAAGTGAAATAAAATTGAACCCCTACATGGCACCATAGCAAAATTCAATTCTAGATGCATTATTGACCCAACCATGATAAGCGAAACTGGAAAGCTTTTAGAAGGTAATATATAAGTACATCTTTATGACCTCAGTATTGGGAAATTTTTCTTAAAAAGGAAACACTAACCATAAATGTTAAAATTGATAAATTAAGCTACATTAAAATGAAAACATTCTTCATCAAAAACACTACAAATACAGTAAAAAAAAAAAAAAAGACAGACTTAGATAAAATATTTGAAGACTTAGAAATTACAAAGAATTGTATCTATAAGATAGAATGGCCTCCTGAAAATTTATAAGGAAAAAACAGCCCAGTTAAAAAATGGGCTAAATGTGTGGCCAATTCCTTCATGAAGAAGAAATTCAAATGACCAATGAACATATGAAAATATGCTCTCATTATTAATCATAAAATACAAATTAAAGCCACAAGGAGATACTATTGTGTACCCGCTCAACTGACAAAAATTGAAAATCTGACAATAACATGTTGAGTGAGGAATGTGGAGCAGTGGGAGCTTTCAGACACTATTCCTGGGAGTGTAAATTTGAATAACTACTTTGGAAAACCATTTTTCATTACCTCATCAAGTTGAAGACACACATAACTTTTGACTTAGCAATTTCACTCTTGCAAATATACTTTCTTGGAGAAATGTGTGCATATGTGTACAAGTATACACGAATGGCAATGTTCATAATGGTGATGTTCATAATGGCCTCCAGACTGGAAATAACCCAGTTGTCTATTAATTGTATATTCATACAATGAACGTGAGCTACAGCTATGGGGAATGTGGGTGAATCTTACAAACATAATGCTGAGGAAAAGATTCAAGACACAATTGAATACAAAGAGACTGTTTCCATTTTTTTTTAAAAAACAGGTCACACTAAACCATGGATTTGGAGATGGTTACTGTGGTTGGGCAAAATACTATAATGCCTCTCCGCACCCCCCCCCAAGATTTCCACTCTGTAATCTCAGAATTTGTAATATGTTACTTTACATGTCAAAGGGACCTTCCAGCTGCTCTTAACCTTAGAGATCTGGAGATGGGGGAGATTCTCCTAGATTATCTGGGTAGACTCAATGTAATACAAGGGTCTTTTGAAGTGAGAATTAAGAGTCAGAGAAAGAGATGTGACAATGGACGAAGGGTCAGAGAGATGGTACATTGCTTATTTTGAAGATGGAGGAAGGGAGCCATGGCCTAAGAATTTGGCCAGCCTCTAGAAGCAGGAAAGGGCAAGGAGATTTTCCCCTAGAGCTTCCAGAAAGGAACACAGCCCGGCTGACACCTCAACTTTAGCCCAGCAAGACTTGTGTTGGACTTGTAACTTACAGTACTCTAAAATGATAAATTTGTATTGTTTCAAACCACCAAGTTTGTGGTCATTTGTTACAGCAGCAATAGGAAACTAATGCAGATACACAAGTGATAAAATTATAAATAAAGATAAGGAAGTGATTGCCATAAGTCACAATGGGGATCACCTCTGAGAAGGGGTTGAAAAGGCAGTGTGAAAAGGAAAGGGCCCTTGGAAGTGTGGTGGCTGCTAGCAGTGTCTTGTCTTTCTTGTCTTGGGTTGTAGTTACCTGGAACTTTGTTTTCTAACTAGTTTTTATACTTTATACATTTATATTGTGTGCCCTTTTATGCTCATGGGTTATATGTCACAATTAAAGGGGAGAAAAATTCTCTACCATCACAGGTTAGAGATAAAACTTTTTAAAAAAGAAAAGATGACCTCTGAAGCTGAAAATCTTGAGAATGCTTCCCAGAAGAACCTTGGAAAGCCAGGCATTATCATTCTTGTGCTCCTAGAGGAAAAGAAGAGTAAAGGCCATCAATCAGTTTATCCAAGTGGGCTTCTTAGCTATCCAGGGACTGCTCAGTGTTTCTTATACTGTAAACCCTCTGGCCAGCATTTTGGCATATATGGGGTTGATGCCACCATCTGGCTGAATGTAGCTCAGAATGGTCCTATTCCCACTTCTCTGAATAGTGTTTTGACTGGTCCTTGTGATTGCAGCTTTTTTTTTCCTGTTTAAACAGACTCCATTTTGCTAGCTGCTTAGTTTATGTAATGGTCTGTTTCAGTAGTTAAGATTTATTCATTCTTTCCTTTAGTATCCTCTCTGTTTCAGGGACCATGCTCAACTCCTGGATACAGAGACAAATAGACCATAGTCCTTTCCTCATGGGAACTCTTGAGTCATAGGGGGAGGTTTCCTGGGAATAACAAATAATTTTGACAGTGCCCTATATTCCAGTAGAGATTACATATCAAGAGTCATAAAAATATTCAGGCACTCTGACCCACTGTGGTAATTCCACAACTGGAAGATGTTTATAGCACATAATTTGAAACTGCAAGAATGAAAAAGCGTTAAACTATAAATATCCTAAACTTTAGGGAATAGAGAATGCTTATAAATTATAACATATCAATATGTTGGAATATTTTACAGTCATTGAAATGAAAGTATGATTATTATGGAACACATGGAAAACATTTTTGAAACAAGTTTAGATAAATATAAAAAATTAGAACTCAAAATTTAGCCTAGTTTATATTTCAACTGTGTAAAAGCTCTATATACTTTCATAATGACAATAACTGGTACTAGCTGCACTTTGTTGAGTGTCTCTTTCCCAGAAGCTATTCTAAGTACCTTATATCATCTTTTATCCTCACAAAAATCTTTCAAAATAAATATGACTGTCTCCAAATAACAAATGAGAGGCTCAGAGAGCTGAGGTTAATTTAATAAGCAAGTGGGAGTACACATTTTTTTTTTTTTTTTTTTGTCATACGCGGGCCTCTCACTGTTATGGCCTCTCCCGTTGAGGAGCACAGGCTCTAGATGCGCAGGCTCAGCGGCCATGGCTCACGGGTCTAGCTGCTCCGCGGCATGTGGGATCTTCCCGGACTGGGGCACGAACCCGTGTCCCCAGCATCGGCAGGCGGACTCTCAACCACTGCGCCACCAGGGAAGCCCCACATTTTAAATCTAGATTTATCTGACTTAAAATCTTATGAATTTTCTTCTCTCCAAACTGCCATTCCAATCTTGGAAAGGAAAACAAACAAAACACAAACACAAAGAATCTAGTTGTCAAGTAAAGGTAGTATCACTGTAAGAGAAATTTTTATATTTTAATATATTTTATTATAATTTGAAATTGATTTAATAATGTTTCTAAAATGTACGCAATATGCAGTCTGGATCGTCACACAAAACACTAAGAGTGATGTCCGTGCATTACCTGAAAAATGTCAGGTTCAGTGTGTACTTTCCTCAGCTCCATTTAAATTTGAATTCACATACCAACCAGTGACCAATAGCAACCAGAATTAAGAGCATTACTGTAGAAA